>NC_143021.1:57752155-57877155 GCF_055824585.1 Amblyomma mixtum | reverse complement strand
GATCCCCTGCGCCAGCATATTCGTCATTCTTTCATGTACCGTACCCAACTATATGAGCTTCCGAGAAAAGCTGTATTCGAATGAACTGCACTTTATTCTTTCCTTTTCTTGGAGATTATAAGAAGGTATAAAGTGTGGTGTTGATGAGTCCATGATTGAACAACTTTAAACATTCTGATGATAAGGAGGTGGTCAAACACTATTACCACCAACTTTACTCAGGACTTTGCATTTCTGTGAGCATTTTCAACTCACTTCATCAGTGCATCGTACTTCAGATACGTATAGTAAGCAGAAAATATTACCTTTCAAAGGTTAAGGAATCCAGCTGTGTTAGCTCTATGGCATTCAAATGTGGACCTTTCGGATATCTGCACTGCAGTAACTTACTTGAAGCAAAAAAAGGAGCCACATAAGGCTGAAAATGCCGATCCCCCATGATTCAGCAGTGTTTTCACGTGCGCTGTTTGCAGGCAGGGTAAAATTTAATGGTGAATTTAGATCTACTATGGCGTTGAGAATCCAAAGCATTCGCAGGGCTCGGCCGCCATGCAGTAGTAACACGTAGCAGTGCTCGGCGTCCAGCATGCAATTCCGGAACCGTTCCGCAGATCTGGATGCAATCATGCAAGCAGAAGAACAAAGGATATGCACAATTTGAAATGGTAGTAATCATGAATAGCGGCAGGCATGTACTAATAAAGATAACGCACATATTGATGCACACGCTGATGGAAAGATGTACAGGCTCAATGAGACCATTGACACCAATAAGTAAGGCGAAGGAAAAAAAAACACTTTGATGTAGAGAAGACGCACGATAACCTTCAAGCTCACTTTAGAAACACCACTCTTCATGTATAAATGACAAGTCACCCACATATTAGCATGGGAGCAAGCGCATGACAAAAATGGCGCTTTTCGATAGCAGGAACACGTGGGTACCGATAGAAGGCGGCAGTAAAACGAAGCCAAGAAATAAATGAAACCAATGTTTGTGCCCACTAAATTGTCCGGGAAAAGTTTACACGCGAATTTGTTAAGTAGTTAGGTGGTTAACAAGTTTGTGATAATTAACTTTTCAACGGTTGCGGTTAGACACCTGTCTGATTTAGAGATGCTTATCCGTCATTAGTAATAGCCATATCAGTGGTTAAAAGTTTCGAAAACTCGATAACCGTTAACGCTGTGGCTCGGCAAAATTTGGCTATTTCGATAGGATACATGTGCTGGAGAGGTCTCCTTGCCTGCATGCTTTTCAAAAGTGCATGCATTTTGGCACTATGTAGTCAGAATTTGTTGGGCCGCAGCGCCGAGGCCAATCGCGTTTTATAAATTATAAAAAATATATGGATAATAATAAAGAACAGGATGGATGGATGGATGGATAGGAGCGCCCCCTTTGAAACGGGGTGGTGGCAATTGCCACCATGCTCAGCTTTTCTTTATTTATTTTTTTTTTGTTTACTGTGTTGGCAATTCTCATTAATATTCTCCATCAACTTTGCCTACGGTTTCCTACTATTCTAACCTTATGCCACATCTCTGCTTTTCAACCACCAATCCTCCAATCGCTTTTTGCTGACTTCCACTGCAGATTTATTTACATGACCATTGTTATCTTTAAACCCTAGGGCCTCAGAAAGAGTGACTGTGCCTGCATCGACATCCGGATGGATACCATCACATTTGATTATGAGGTGTTCAATTGTTTCCACAGATCTACCACACACTGCACATGTGTCATCTTCTTCGTTAAATTTCTTTTTGTAGCTGCGCGTTCTAAGACACCCTGATCTAGCTTCAAAAAGTAGGGCACTGCCTCTTGAGTTATCATAGAAAAATTCTTTCCTGATCTGCCTTTTCCAGAATCGATATAGTTCTACACTATGTTTCTTTTCCATTGAATTCATCCAATTTTTAACTTCCGCGTTTTTAACCTGTCGTTTAATGCTCTTTCTTTCTCCGTCCTCATGACCGGCATACTTACTGGTTAGTTTTCTAGTTCTTTTCCGCCACTGTGAGTCAACGTTCTTTCTGTATAAATATTTAAATACCTTAGCTGCCCATCTGTTATCGTCCAATTTCCTCAGGCGTTCTTCATATAGTATTTTACTCTTAGCTTCCCGTGCCTCGAACGATGCCCAGCCCATATCCCCTTGTACTGCCTCGTTTGTGGTTTTGCCGTGGGCACCTAGTGCTAATCTTCCAACAGCTCTCTGATTTACTTCTAATCTCGACTGAACTTCTGCCCTTAAGCACAGAACCGCATTGCCGAAAGTAAGTCCCGGCACCATTATTCCTTTCCAAATACCTCTTAGTACTTCATATTTGTTGTACCCCCATAATGCCCTATGTTTCATTATCCCGGCGTCTCTTCGTCCTTTTGCCCTAAGAGCCTGTTCATGCTTTTCCGTGTATATCTGCCCTTCGTTTAGCCATATCCCGAGGTATTTGTATTCGGCCACCTTGGGTATTTCGTGGCCTTGTATTGTAAGCACCTGATCAGTTGTATCGTTAAAAATCATCACACCTGATTTAGTTGCGCTAAAACTGAATCCTAGAGCGTCTCCTTCGTCTCCACAGCAATTAACCAAAGTTTGTAAATCTTCCTGGCTATCTGCTAACAGTACAATATCGTCCGCATACATTAAACCCGGGAGTCGCTGCTCAACTACATTTCCACCTAATCTGTACGATAGATTATAACCCAGATTACTTTCTTCTAGCCTTCTTTCCATATTTATCACGTAAAGCATGAACAGCAGCGGTGATAGAGGGCAACCTTGCCTTAATCCTTTGTGCACCCCTACAGTTGTGGTACTTTTTTTCCCTTCCCATGTAATTTCAACTTCATTATCTCGGTAGATTTCCTGTAGAAAATCAATTACCTCATCACCAATACCTAAATCTTTCAATATGCTCCACAGGAGTTCCCTGTTCACGTTATCGTATGCACCGCTTATGTCTATAAAGGCTATAAACAGAGGTCTATTTTCCGCCTTAGCTATTTCTTCAAATCTTCAAATCTCTTCAAATCTCTCTTCAAACAGCTTCAAATCTCTAACTGCCCCCTGGTGCCGACCTGTATGAATTAAACAGTTAAATATCAGAAATTATCTGGTCAGCTAACAGTAATCACCTCTTTGCTGGTGTCTCCTACCGCAGGTAATATTGGGCCTGCAAAGCCACCTTCATAACTAAAAAAATTCAGTGGGGCACTTTGTTGACCAAAAGTGCGGTGAGGCGAAAGCCTTCAGCGCGGTGTTGCTGCTTGTGTCACTGATGTGTGGTAAAGATGTTAACGTTCGCCTCTAAAGGCCCATCTCCATGGACACATTCGAGGCGCACCAGCGCAGCGCCTACGCGTACCAGCGTACGCCGGAGCCGGACTGCGCATGCGCGACGCGCCGACGCGAGCCGGCGCTGGCGCTTGGCAAATATCTGTCCATGTCAGATATTCGCGCCTCGCTCGCGCCTCGCTCGCGCCGGCGCCGGAAGTGACTCGCTGGTTTGCGGTCTGTGTAACCAATCAGAGAACGTAGTTCTCTCGGCATCCGGTACGGCCCTTCGCGCCGTTTGCTTCGCCGAGCCGAGCTGAACGCGGTAGCCGCGACAGGCCATCGAGTTGCATGTGTTTTACGACGCTTGTCGCGGTGCGGCGCTGGGCGCGTAAGCGCTGCGCTGGTGCGCCTCCGATGTGTCCATGGAGATGGGCCATAAGAGTGTAGCGCGACAGCGTCTTGCAACGCTGCCAGAAAATCCACAGAACGCCATTGCCTGTTCGGCTTTACGCCTTGCTCATCGGTAAACTGGTTTTTGAGCAAAGGAAATGTATTTGTCTCGCATATCTCGGTGGACACGTGAACCTCGCCGTAAGAGAATGGAGGAAGATGGAAGTGAACGAAGACACCGTATTCACTAGACGCGCTTTGTTCACTCCAAACACTCGGGCTGGCATGGCGGAGTGCTTAGCGTGCTCATGTCGCACTCCGGAGATCCTAGTTCGATTCTCGCACTCGACCAATTTCATAATCTGTTTTATTATTTTTTTCTGGTCTGACTAGAAAAGCTTCACATCTCTTCTTACAACCTTCTGTCGACAACGATGAGGCGATAAAGGCTTATTTCGGCTTAAAAATACCTTTTTGTTTTTGAATTTCGGTTCACTTCCAATGAATCACCCACATATAAAGTCGTACGGCATTAAAGTAGGTATTTCTTTTTCCACAGTTTCACTTTTTCATGTCAGAAATATTTGCGAATAACAGCAAAGAAGACAGCAGAGATATCCACGGTTAATATTGCAATCATACCGTCTTATCGACAGCCGGATAGGTACAGAGTACTCCTAAAAAAAGCAATTAATGAGGCTGGTGTACGCAAAAAAAAAATGACATTACATTTAGACTGTGAAAAGGGGTGCTTGTTTAAAGACAGGCACTGATTGTTTTTTCTTCGTAAAACTTTGCTTATATAGTGAGAAGGTATTGGCCGAATTAGGATCTAGAAGTAAATTTTCGTGTCAGATAGACGCCTCAATTAACAAACTCGTCGGCAAAGTCAGTTTAACAACGGCAGAAACCTTACAGTAATGAATGATCAAACTTGGAAACAACATGAAAGGAAACCGTTGTCATCAAGCACGTCGTTCGACTGGAAAGTCCATCACCTTTCGCTGGAGTACATTGAAACTGCGCTTAATATTCACAGGCTGGCCGCAAGATTGAGGACAGTCGCCACCTCTGGACGCAATGGCTAACCCTCCATAGTGTGGACACCCGCTTGCGTCACCTGCAAGCCAGCACGGTTTTCGCGCGCGCGTACAGCGCGTACGTGAATTATGTATCTTCCTAGCTTTAATGGCGCACCTATTTACTTGCCGTACTCTGACGCTCCAGTAACGAAAGTAGTTGTGTATATCCAGTAGGCAATGCTCGATCACGACATCTTCAGTCGGTCTTCGGCAATGCAGATTCTTTGCCGCGTGGTGTTTAAAAAACAGTCAAGGTGGCGTTAAGTTGCATGTCGGACAACAACGAACTCGTCGCTTCCGTATACATACAACTGAATGCAGCCGCCCAGCTCTTGTAGGCTGCAGAAAGCAGTTCGAACGGGCCATTTTATGCCCTAAATCTGCAAGATCAGGTTCAGTTTTTTTATCTCGCTGTGTTCATCGGCTTGATAAGGCATTTATGCATTATTTATTATTATTAAACTTTGAGCCTATTGCGCATGCGGCACATCACATTAATGAAAAATAAAATTTGACCCTGGAAACTGCGAAAACGCTTACTATCTACAGCATGTCCAGCCCTTAAACAAAAGAGCACATATTACCTGATCAGACTAGATAAAGTTATACGACATTGTGGGCCAAGTAACATTTGTATAGGCTGAGTGTAGTGTTCTCCCACCCAAGCTCATTCCTGCTGACAAGTAAAAAATTATGACAAGAATACGAGCAACATATGAACCACGTCCGTCTATATAAGGAATATGACTGTACGTGCTTCATTGATTTTTTCCTTCAGACGTGGCGGTGTTTACCTGGCGAGGAGTAATCGATTTGATCTTCGCTGGAATACGGAGGCAATCCATTATTTCTGAAACCGCAATATAATATGCAGAAGGTTGTATTTCTGCTATTGTATTGTGGTCAATATGAGCACATATATAGTGCTACTGAGTTGATCATCAACCACGTGAAACATCGTTTTAGGGGTCATGACGCATCAAGCAATCACAAATGATATACAATTTAAAATAAAAAAACTTCGCATGAAAGGAATGAGCACTAAGTTTACTAGTGTAGCTAAGTTCTTAGTGTAACGAGCGCGAAAAAAGCTTTGGGTTGTGACACACTTCAAAAGCGTAGGAAAGTTCTGCGTTTAAAATTATTTCATAATATATTTCATTCATGAACCGGAATGGACCGAACCAAATATATTATTTGATTATTTCTCTTTGCGGGGAGATCATTGACTTAAAGAATACAGATGCCGGACTAACCTTTTCAAAATGTCTTTTTTTCCCAAAACGACTTCGCAATGGAACAAGCTGCCTGAGGAAGCAGTGTGCATATTATCAAATGATTCATTTTCTTCCATGCTGTGACATTTTGTATGTATAATAATTGTGTGTTCTTTCTATCTCAATGTTATCTTTTTTTTTAGCCACTTGCACGCACTGGCATTTGTATACTTTTTTCGTTTTCAACCCCCCCCCCCCCCCGCACACACACACACTGTAATGCCGGATAATGGCGCTGCCGGTATGATGATAAATAAATAAATATATAAATACCTAGCATCATCATGATCAGCCTGACTAGGCCCATTGCAGGGCAGAGGCCTCTCGCAAATCTCTCCAATGAGTCCTGCTCTGCGGAGCCCGCAGCCACCATGTCCCCGCAAACTTCGTCGTCTCATCCGCCCACCTAACTTTCTGCCGCTACCTGGTACGCTTTCCTTCTCTTGGAATCCATTCCGTTACTCTTGGAAGTTATCCGTTACCTTGAATTCGCTTTACTGCCCTACCCAAGCCCATTACTTTCTTTTATTTCAACTACGATGTCAGTAAACCGTAGGATGCGTTGTTGGGCAGGTTCGTTCATATTGCGTTAGAAAGATGGGATGAGCACATGGAACAATCACAAGAAAGAAGACGGGGCGGGCGCAAACTAGCAACTGAGGTTTATTCAGGGAATCGACATTTATACATAAGCATGTCAGCACTGGCAGCAAAGGGCATCAACGGCAGATGGGCGGATAAAAAACGAGATAAAAACACTAGGTGGATTCAGGTCATCATGTTTAATTATTTATTTATTTATTTATTTTATATTTGCAGATACTGCAGACCATACATATACATGGCCCAGGCAGGTGGGGCATCCGCGGCAAAAAACGTGAGTACACATATGACAAGCATACAGCTGTTCAGAAACAAAACACGTTTTCAGGAAACGTGTTTTTGTCTCGTTTTTTATCCGCCCTAGCTGCCTTTGATGCCCTTCGTTGCCAGTGCTGACATGCTTATGTATAAATGTCGATTCTCTGAATAAACCTCAGTTGCTAGTTTGCGCCCGTCCCGTCTTCTTTCTTGGGATTGTTCCATTTGCGCATCCCATCTTTCCCATTAATCCGTGTTTATTTCCCGACCCTCTCTGCCCCTTTTTGATATAAGTGAAGTGGGAGCAAAACTTAGACAAGGACGGAGATGAAACACATACGACGAGAAAAGCGCTTTCTTTTAGCGTGCTGTCAACGTTGAGACAGGAAAAGGGCAGAGACCAGAATAGCGTGCTGTCGACAGCACGATCTCCTGGACTCTGCACTTTTCTTATCTCAACGCTGAAAATGCAGATTTCCTTTCCGCAGCTCGCTTCGTTGTCCTTAGGAAAAACAATTTTCGTTAGCTTCCACATTTCTGACGCATAGGTTAGGAGCGGCAAGATGCATTTATTATATACTTTTCTCTTCAGGGATGTGGGTAAACATACATTCTTTATATGAGATAACCTGCCAAATGCGCTCCACCCCATTCTTATTCTTCTAGTTATTCCCGCTCATGATCCCGACATGCGGTCACTATCTGCCCTAAGCACACGCATTCCCTTACAGCTTCCAACACCTCGCTACTAATTGTAAGCTGCTGTTCCCTTTCGAGACTGGTCAGCATTACCTTGGTTTTGTCCATGTTAATTTTTAGACCTACCTTTCTGGTTCTGCCAGTTAAGCCATTGATCCTGCTTTGCCGTTAACCTCCTGATCGACTTAACAAGGCAGTGTCATCAGCGAATAACAGATTACTATGGTAGCATCCATTGACTGTTACGCCCAGCTGCTCCCAATCCAGGCGGTTGAATTCCTCCTGTAAACGTTGTCGAGGGTTCGACGGCATACCGTCTGGCCAGGAACCATGGCTTGATAAGATTCCCTGGCCACTGACCATGGCGAACCACAAATGACGTTTCGTCCTGTAAACGCTTGGTGAATAGCATTGGCGGGATCGTGTCTACCTGCCTGAGAGCTTTTTTTAGAGACATAACTTCGAGAATGAACAGACGACCAAAAGAACGGGCCAGGAATTTACATATCGTTTTTACACTACGTTGTGCAAACTCACGCGCTCAGCCGTTACATGAAATTACATGACGTCTTTACTTGACGTAGTCAAAAAAAAAAAACGCGCTCAGCCGAGTACAAACTTATGGAAGGGACGCTGATGCACTGGCTAGCCTTTTTATGAATATGAAAGGCCTCCAAGAGAACTCTTGCTTTTGTGCTTTTACTCCTGCCTAAAACCGTTGCTTCCTTAAACCGTGGCGCGCAGCTGCCCCCCATTACGTGCGAAACTAGAATCGCAAGCTTATCTTGTATCAGATTTTGAGCATGATCCCTTATACGGTCATTGAGGCAACGCCCTGTCTACCCAATATAGTACTTACCGCAGGACAGGGGGATCATGTACACCACTCCTAATTCACATTGGAGAAAGGCTTCTTCATGTTGCTTTTTGCAACCGCGCTCGCCGTCACGGGGGACGTGCGCGTTAGCACGGGGAGTCAGACGTGCTGCTCGTCGGCTCCGGCGATTTTCAGCCGGAGCAGCGGAAGTTTCCGCCTGACCCTAGCAAGATCATCCCCAACGTGCACCGAAAGCTGTCGGGAACATCTGGACACCAGTTTTTTCCAAGGTGGGCCCGGCTAAACCCCTTTTTCGGGCAACACATGGCCCGATCGGGCCGGTGGCGCGGCTAGGCCTAACGGCCGAACCGGTACGCGGCACATCGGGGCCTCTGGCCACTGACGCCAGTATGGCTGCTACGCAAATCTCCTGCCGAGGCTACGACCCCGAAAACATGCACTGGACAACGGTTAACCCAGCGGCAACCGAAGGCCCAGTTTCGGCAACGGTTACCCAGGCGGCAACCGGAGGCCCAGATTCGGCAAGATTTCGCAGCGCCGCGTTGAAAGCCGCAGTGCTGCGCCGAGCGCAAGACCAAGCCTTCAAGCCGGCGTCCGTAGACGCGGCCGGCGTTCACGCCGGAAACCAGCAGTCACCCGCCCCGCGCGCGGCGGGCCGCAGTCGGCGACTGCTCACGAAGTGGAAACCGCCTGTTATTCCCAAGCCTGCTCCAGACGACTACGTCGTCGTGATCAAGCCCCGGACCCGCGTCTCGTTGTACGAGACTTTCCAGGAGACCGGCTACGGCCGGCCGTTCACGGCTCTCCTGGGCACGCAACCCGAAACTGACCTTACCATAATACTGGTAAGAGAACAAAACCTCATTATTGTTCAGACTGCGAAACCTGAGCTAGCCGACCGTATCATCGGCGAATTTGAACTTAATGGACCCGACGGGAGTGTCCCCCTTGTGGGGCACCTGCGCCAAGACGGCAAGGACGTCTGCTACGGCGTCATTACCGTCCGTAACTCTGAAACTACGGACTCGCTCCGTACTAGGCTCCAATGGCGCTACGGCACCATCGTGGAAGTGCGAAAATTTGGGACATCCAACAAAGCGAGACTGACTTTCGCCGGAACAGAGAAGCCACGTATTGTGCACTACGACTCGGAGCTTGTACAAGTTAGGCCTTACCAGCGAACCATTCCAGCCTGCCGACATTGCGGTGTGGTCGGCCACCGCGTGGACGCCTGCCCCGGCCAGAGGCTGGACCGGTGTGGCCTGTGCGGACAGCAGGCTCTACTAGTTGAGGGGGTGCGGGCCCCTCACCAGTGCAACCCAAAGTGTTCAGTGTGCGGCGGGGCCCATGCCACGGGGGGTCCTGCTTGTACGGCTAAATATCGCGCTATCCAGCCCACGCATGCCGAGCGCGGGCGTAAATCGAAGCGGAACCGACGCAAGCGTGGCAAGCGTCGCCCGGACAAGCTGAAGGCCAAGGCTGCCGACCAAGCCATGGACCAGCCTGTGAATTCCTCTACCGGGAGCCAGGGAAACCCTCCAGCTGCGCCACCGCCGCCTCAACCCGGTGCAGCGAAGCCCCTCGGACCTCCCCAGAACGGCGGCTCCAAGACGTGGGCAAACGTTGTCAAGCAACACTCCCAGGTGAGCGGCGCGGGCAGGGCAGCTTCTCCCTTCCCTCCCCCTTCCCAATCCCAACCACGGCCAATCTCTGCCGAACAAAAAGAAATATCTGCTCTCCGCGAGCAGGTTGCAAATTTTCAAAAGCGCCTCGCAATAGCGGAGGCCCGCCAAAATTCCCCCAACCTCACCTCTGCCTCACCCGCAGCAGAGGCAATGGAAAGCGACGCAACCCCTTCAGGAGAGGCTGCGCATGCCCTCACGGCACTCGAGGCGAGAGTGAGCGCGCTCGAAACTCAAGTTAACAACAGAATATCCGCATTGGAAACGCAAATCAATGCCACACTTACGGCGGCACTCAACAAAATTAGCCACCTTGCGGCATCTATCCCAAACCTCATAACCGCTCAGTTCGCTCAACTAACCCGCGCTCCCAAGCGCGCTGGCCCGCTCAAAACCTTTGCAGGCCGGCAGCTCAAAGCGTCTAGGCGTCGAATCGCCGGAGAAGAAGAAGAGGTCCCCTGTGCCATCCTCAGTATAGAGAACGCTCCTCTCTTTGGAGCCACTGCCTCTCAAGCCTCCTCTCTCCAAACTCACAACTCTACCCTCGATCATGGCGGGCGCCCCTAGAAATAGGAAGCATCCGCGAAGCAATTCGATCCCTATTCAAATTGTACAGTGGAACTGTCGCGGATTCAAGGCACGCACAAAGCGAGCCGATCTACGCCTTTTCCTTACAACTTTCCCAGAATTACCTGCTGTGGTGGCCCTTCAGGAGCCAGGAAATGGCGCCACCCTTGCCAGTTACACGGTGTACCAGCAGGATGCGCAGAGCTGCCTCTGCGTACATAAAAATTACACGGCCTCCCAGGTTTACCTGGATCTTAGCGCTAATGTCACATTTTGTAATGGTGACAATCCTTCCGCTACGCAAACAGGACCCCCCATTGCACATACTCAACATTTACTGTCCCCCAAAGCTACCAAATGTTACATTCGCAGATATCTTCAGCCGGGCTTTGAAGGTCGCGAATCGGGATCCCCTCATAATCGTTGGGGACTTTAATGCTCCCAGCACCTTATGGGGGTACACACGTGAAGAGAAACGCGGACGCAAGTTGGCGGAGCTTGTTTCCACACTGGGCCTTACTCTTCACACGGATCCCGCGCAACCCACCCGTATAGGTAACTCCGTTACACGCGATACGTGTCCGGACCTCACCTTTACGAAAAATATTCGCTATGCAGATTGGAGGAACACGGAGGAATCCCTCGGTAGCGACCACTGCATAATAACCACTACAATCCATACCAAGCCACTAACAAGACCACAGGCCAATGCAAAACTACCCGACTGGACCAAATTTAGGAGCAGCTACACCAATCCTCAATCGATAATGGACCAAGGATACTCAACGTGGTCCCAACACCTAGTATCCCACTTGAAATCAGTCGAGCAAAATGTTCAACTCTCAGAGGCGAACCCGGCGGTGGATAACCACCTCCTCCACCTCTGGGAGGCACGACACAGCCTAGTCCGCCACTGGCGTCGTCAAAAACACAATCGGAAACTCAAAATTCGCATCGCGGATATCACCCAACAGGCGGCACAATACGCGGCCCAACTCGCCGACTCCAATTGGGTGCACCGATGCAACACTGCAGCTCGGCAAATGTCGAGTCGGAGTACGTGGCGCCTCTTCCGCGCCCTTATTGATCCGGCACAAACCCGTACTGAGACACAAAAACAGCTTCAAAGGGCTATACATAACTTCACTGGAGACACGGCCAAACTGGCCGATGCGCTCCGCGACAAATATTTGAGTATACACCAGTATCCCCGTGGTCAGGCGTACTCGTATGCAGGTTCCGAGAACGTGGATTTGGATCAACCGTTCCAGCTCCATGACCTAAAAGCGGCCCTGGCTAAAATGAAGCGAGGTACAGCACCAGGCCGGGACAAGGTGACGGTAAAGCTTATTGCCAACCTCCCAGATCCCGCCTACGAAACTCTCCTCGATTACTTCAACACTACCTGGATTGGAGGCACACCACTCCCCATAGATTGGAAAACGGCACTAGTAACTTTCATTCCCAAGCCAGGTAAAGCCATTAACACCGACAACCTCCGGCCCATCTCCCTCACTTCGTGTGTGGGGAAGCTGATGGAGACTATGGTCCGCGACAGATTGTCGGCTTTCCTGGAACAGCAAAACATTTTCGCAGACACCATGTACGGTTTCCGCCCACACCGGTCCGCACAAGATGTCCTGTTGCAACTGCACAAGGAGATTCTCGACCCCGTCGAGCACCCCAGCAATGATAAAGTAGTTGTCGCACTTGACCTGCGGGGGGCTTTCGACAATGTGACCCACGAGATCATCCTATCACACTTGTCGCAAACAGACTATGGGCGCAATACTTTCAATTATATCGAACAATTCCTTACAGATCGCCAATCCTATATCCGGCTGCAAGACACAGAATATGGCCCATATCAACTTGGCACACGAGGGACCCCACAGGGAGCTGTCCTCTCGCCATTACTATTTAATCTGGCCATGATGAAGCTCCCTACCCAGCTGGCAGAGGTCGCCGGTGTGCAGCACGCTCTGTATGCGGACGACATCACCCTCTGGGCAACACAACAATCGGTTGGAGACATCGAGACCAACCTGCAACAAGCGGCAGCTATTGTCGACGAATACGCTCGTCGCTGTGGTCTTGAATGCTCCCCGAGCAAATCTGAATTTGTGCCCATACGCCCCAACTCAAAGTGCACAACCAAAATTGCCCTTTCCCTACTTAGCGGACCGATACCTGAACACTAGGAGATCCGGGTACTGGGGCTTTTCATTCATCATAGGCGCAAGATAGACACTACCCTAAACAAGCTACTTAAGGTGGGGGACCAGGTGGGTCGGATGCTCCGCCGGGTGTCCAATAAAAGGGGTGGACTACGATGCAAAGGTGCCCTGCGGCTGGCCAATGCATTCGTGACCAGCCGGATTTTATATTCGGCTCCCTACCTCCACCTACGCAAATGCGATGAGAATGCCTTAGAAGTACTTCTCCGCAAGATTTATAAGAGAGCGCTCGACCTCCCCATAACGACGTCCAACAAGCGTCTCCTCGGTCTGGGGATGACCAACACCTTTGGGGAGTTACGAGAAGCTCATCTTAACAATCAATACTTGCGCCTAAGCAAAACACCTGCGGGGAGCCGCCTTCTGACCCGCTTACACATATCCTACGCAACACACACAGAAGAACGGGTGCGCATCCCTGAAGCCTGGCGCTTTGCACTCCAGGTGCGACCCCTTCCGAAGAACATGACTGCAGACACCCATGATGGTCGCCGTCTCGCGCGGGCGGAGGCTATTTCTCAACAATATGGCCATAAGCCAGGTGTCTTCTATGTGGATGCGGCCGGCCCACACCATGGGGGTTGGTACACGGCGGCCGTCATCCACCAAAACACTACAGTTCAGGGCCTTACTTTCCGTGCCCCAAACATTACATTTGCGGAAGAGATCGCCGTTGCACTGGCCGCCGCAGATCCAGAGTCCTGAGTCATTATTACGGACTCCAGGGGCGCCTGCCGCAATATTGAGCAAGGGTATATTCCAGACCGCGCTTTCAAAATTCTCCACGCATGCGAATACACAAGGTTTCCGACCCATCGTACCATCGTGTGGGCTCCGGCTCATGCGGGTCTTGAGGGGAACGAGGCAGCCGACGCTGCCGCCCGCGCGCTTACTCACCGGGCGTCGCCTCATCCGCAGCCTGATCCGGAATTCAATTTCAATCCGGCCATCACCTTTAAAGAGATCACCTCTCTTTATCAAAATTTTCATGGTCTCTATCCCCCTCCCTGTAAAGGCCTCACCAGGGTGGAGGACCGCTGGCTTCTCCACCTCTATACCAATACTGTACTGTGCCCGGCAGTACTTAAGCACTTCAATTCTTCTTTCTCGGGCGCGTGCCCACACTTTGAGGAGGAGTTTTCGGACACCTACCACATGGTGTGGGCATGCCCTTCCAATCCTACCTACCCACCCCACCTCCACCCCACTCGAGAGGACTGGGAAGCTGCCCTGCGCGGCTGCTCCGAACTCCATGCCCAACAGGCATTGGTAGCTAGAGCCCGGGCCGCTGCGGAAGCTACTGGGATCCCGGACTAGGGATCCCTCCTAGTGTTTGTAAGGGGCGGGCCCTTCCGGCTCGCCCCATCGACCTTTCACTGTAAATAGGAATAAAAGTTTTCCTCCTCCTCCTCCTCCTCCGTCACCGCGGATGCGGGGGCACAGTTTCGGCAAATTGTTTGGTTCGGAGTATAAAAGAGGCACTTTGTGTGGGCTGGCCACTTTTTTAAGGTTATGTGACACCTCATGAATATAAAGCAACGCCTTAGGTTTGGGCTTTGCGCGTTCAATTGCAGCCACGTTTCGTCGAGGACGAAATTTCTTTAGGAGGGTTTCGGCTACTGCCGTAAGGACCGAGCAAGGGAAGCCTGCGGCCAAAAGTCTGCGTACCTGATGGTCGAAACTACTGTGCATCACGTGCGGACACGATATCCGAAGCGCGGTTTCCAGGCAGAAAAGTGCAAGAACTCTTTTAACGGTCTTAGAGTGAGACGAGTCATAGGGCAAGAGTTCCTAGGACAAGAGAAGATATCACCAGCGAATTTCTGATGACGCTGGATACCTCTACCATTTGGCTGTTGCTGAAGGCCACTGTATAATTTCTTAATGGATACCATCTCACCGCGGTATCCCGGCCAACCAGAGAAGCATCCGTGGTACACAAGAGACATAATTGATCTCATAATCAAACGCTTGCGCAAGCGCAGCCGGTCAGGAAACGAAAGCCGCGATTCACTACTACTTTCACTCAAGTCGGAGCTAAAGACAAAAATGACACAAGCTAAACACTTTTACTTCAACACAACACAGTCAACATTCATGAAAGAGAACCCATCGAAATTTTGGAAAACAACATTACCCTCTTCCCATGACTCTGTATCCTTCATTATCAACGAGCAGCCTTGTGCTGGTCCCGTAACCATTTCTGAAGCCTTCAATAGCTACTTTCACTCTGTCTTTCATCGTGATGATGGTACCAATCCTCCTTTCATTCATAGCTCGGAACATCAGTTACCCAACCTCGAAGTAAGTTACGCTGGGGTTCACAATCTGTTAGTAAAAATTGACACAACTAAAAGTGCGGGACCAGACACCATACCTAACATGTTTTTAAAGAGGTACTCGGAATGGAGTGCCCGTTACCTTACTGTGATTTTCAACAAATCACTGGACACATCCTCCGTTCCCCAGGCTTGGAAAATTGCTAATATCATCCCGGTGTTTAAATCTGGCGATAAACAACAAATTAGTAATTACCGACCGATCCCCTAATTTCCACTTGCTGCAAGCTTCTTGAGGACATTATTCACAAGCACCTTGTTCAGTTCTTAACTTGCCATAATCTACTGTCACACTGTCAGCACGGTTTTCGATCCGGTTTTTCCACTGTCACTCAGCTCATTGAATTTACTCACGACATCGCTTCCTCTTTAAATAACCGTGATCAAATAGATGCAATATTTATAGATTTCTCCAAAGCATTTGACGTGGTCTGCCGTAATAAGCTTCTTCGTAAACTACGCGCCATGTTTAACGGCAATAAGTTACTAGACTGGATAACCGACTACTTATACTTAAGATCCCAGTTCGTCACTTTTAACCATGCACAGTCATCGTCAGTCACTGTAACTTCAGGTGTGCCCCAAGGATCGGTGCTTGGGCCTCTACTCTTTATAATTTTTATTAATGATGTAGCTAATGTTACTAACGACACCGCAGTGAAGTTACGCCTATATGCCGATGACTGTGTGCTTTACAGCAACGTTGCTAACGCCGATGATCAAGAGGAACTAAACAAAGTGTTTTCATTGTTCTGTGAATGGAACATGGCAAATGAAAATTAATTTCACTAAAACAGTTGCAATGACCTTTGGTAACAAAAAGAATCCGCTGCATTTCTCTTACAGTAATAACGGTAACTGCTTGACCCACGTCAGCGATTTCAGATACCTGGCCGTTATATTTTCGCATAACTTAAAATGAAATGCTCACCTAAATAACATATCTGGGAAAGCACTTCGCAAACTTGGCTATCTCAAACGAACCTTAAAAAATGCCACGGAGGAATGTAAATTAACTGCTTATACAAGTCACTATTTCGACCCATCCTGGAGTATGCCTCAATTGTCTGGTCCCCTCATTACGCCCGCGACATTGACCGTTTAGAATCAGTTAAAAAAAAACCAATACGGTTCATCTTCGGCCGGTACGATCGCAAGTTTTCACCTTCTTCCCATATGCACAGTTTATGTTCACAAACTTTAGAACATAGGCGCACACGTGAACGCCTCATTATGCTGCACAATATCGTTCACACGTCATCTGGCATTCAGGCACCCTTCACATTTGTGTCCTCAAGCGCACGTGCAACCCGACGGAACCACCCATTAAACATTGTTCCCTTCAAACCACACAGATTGTTTTAAATTTTCTTTTTTCCCTCTAACTGTTGAAATTTGGAACGGATTGGACGGCTCACTTCGATTATTGCCAATTGAAGAGTTTGTTGGTCAGTTGCCTGACCATTTGACCTGTTGATCTGTTTTTAACACTTTTATATTGTCTATTTCTATGCTACCCATGTTATTTGTTTTTACTCGTGTATTTACCCACTCCTGCTATGTCTCTCCTCAGAGACAGCAGTATTTATAAATAAATAAATAAATAAATAAATAAATAAATAAATAAATAAATAAATAAATAAATAAATAAAATAAAAAATAAATAAATAAATAAATAAATAAATAAATAAATAAATAAATAAATAAATAAATAAATAAATAAATAAATAAACGATGTTGTCTGTTGTGTTGGGTTTTGTGCACATGGGCAACTAAGGCCATCATGCGCCAAGATCAAGGTACAAAGAAGTTGTTTCTTTCCTGAATTTCACAGAAATATTAAAATCATCGGTGGTGTTGAGGAAGTAATGCATTGGATAGTGTTACTTAGCGATGAGAGAAGAAAGAAATTTTAAAACTGGCTAATAGTAGAAGCTTTAAAGAAGGTCGAGTAGCCCATCCCTGGTTGGGCAAGGATGTTGAGACTCCAAATAATCAAATGAAAGCCTCCGCCATCTTCTGAGAAATGAGACGGTGGCTGAGGTTTGTCAAGATATGAAGCAACACAGTGGGTAAAAATTTAGATATTCTCGAGAAAATCTGCTTCGCTTAAAATGCTAAACAGAAGTGACCTGTCAATAATTGCATTTTCACCTAAGGGTAACATTGGGTGTAAAGGAATTTCTTCAATATCAAATTGCGTTTGTCGATTTTCGTGCGTGAGTGCAAAATATGATTAACTGTTGTTCGTCTCCACATTTTGAACAGACAGGTCTTTTTTTTTGTGATTAGAAAATGTGTAAGCCGCGTGTGGCCTCTACGTAAACGGCAGAGAATTACTTCCTTAAAACGTCCCTGGTGTGCAGATGACTTCCCTTCATCTAAAACTTCATCTAAATAACATGGAAAAAAATGAACACTAAAGAAATGAAAAACAAGAAAGAGGAGAAAAGAAACAGAAATAAAAAATAAAATGAGAAAATAACACATGAAAAACACAATGAAATAAGAAACAAAAATAAAAAACGAAAGGAAAAAATGAAAAATAAAAGGTACAAAACAATGAAAATAAGAAAAGGAACAAAAATTAAAAATAAAATAAAAATAAATAAAATATTATAAATTAATAAATAAATAAAAATAAACAGTGCGCCAGGAAACGCTTTCGCCTTACAGCACTTTAGGAGTTGTCACAGAAGTAGCGGCAGCCTGTAAATTTCTTTTGTTTGTATAAAACTAATGCGTCCGCGTTTCTTTGTATGTTCCTCGGGAAGAGCAAGAATGCATGCACGCTTTTTTCAGTTATTTAGACAACCCTTCGCGTTGCGAAAGCGGAGGCGGCTCAAAGTCGGCCCCGATCTGCCGAAGTCTTGAGCTGACCATTAGCAGGAAAGAAGTTGCGGCCTACGTGACTGGTTTTTTGGTTGTGTTTTACTTTTCTTGCGTTTCCAAGGTCGAAGCCTAGGGCTTCTTTTTAGTTGTGCGCTAATTTTTTTTCCTCCTCCAAGATGGCGGCCATGCAGAGTCAAAGCGTAGGTGCCTACGTGCTCTCGTCGCGCTTTTTGGTGTTTTCTTTTTTTTTCGACGCCGACGCTGTGGCGCCGCGAGTGCTCGCTCGCTAGCGCCCGAGGGCTTTAAAGGGAGACTGAAGCACTTTTTTTGAAAATCCGGCTGGCAGCGGCGACCTATAGTTTTTCATGCTGTATGCTCGAATATCGCATCCAAATAAGGCAAAAACAAGCGCGAATTGCCTTTTTTAGCAGAAATATGCGGCCTGTGCCGCGGGGCACGCCGCGCGGCGCGCCGCCGCCCGTGATTGGTCAAGCGAGGTCGTGACGTCATTTTGAGGACTGGAGAAGCTGCCGATGCGGATCCGGCGCTGCGCTGAGTGCAGATCGCAGCTTTCCGTGGCGTTGTAATAGCGAATATGGCGACTATTTTTTTTTACTGACCTCCAAAGAAAAGGATACTACAGTTTGTTCATTCCACGTATCACCTGAAAGCAAAAAGACACGAGCAAAAAATTCTACGCCTAGCACAAGCATACGCTAGCGTGAAAGACACGTACGCAGATCATGCGTAAAAGGTGCCAGCACAACCTCGGCTGGTATTCTCGGAAAGAAAGGGGTGCGAACAATACTCAAGTCAATTAGCACCACCGGACGCCTCCTGGCTCGCCCGAAAGAGCGTCATCCTAAAGAAAAGCCCCAAAGCGCTGTGTACAAAAAATCCTATTCTCACTACCCGGCGTAGGTTGGGGCAAGAAAGTATTTCAAGGAAACGATGAAGCAGCACAAAGCTGATGTCAAAATTAGCGAAGCGCAGTGGCCAAGCACTGCGAGGCATGTGACCACAGGATATTGAAGGAATCATTGTGCGCTGGAAACCAAGCTAAATACGCGCACAAGGCTGCTGCTTCACTCGTGGCGCGTTCAGCAGATGCCAGAAAATATTAATCGCTGCCTCGGAAACGTTCGCCCTTCCTAGATTTGCAGTTTAGGTTCAGTGAAGTAGTGGCCAACTATATGTGTGTTTAAAAGCCAAGCTAGCTGCAACTCGTTCACTGCCACAACTTGAAGAAGAAACCGACTAAGATTGCGAGACATGATGTTTTTTGCAATAACTTGATTGGCATTCATTTCTCTATTAAATTTGCATCCGAAATCAGAACGTCGAACGCTTTCATTTTAATCGCTTAGATACGATTAAACGAGATGCCGCATATGAAGAGCTTCAATGCTTGCTTGCTTTGCTTTATTGTGTTTTGCTTTGCTTGCTTGCTTGGACACGTCGAACCGAGTACAAAATCACTAACCGAGCCTTGCTGAACACGCCTCAGGTGGTCTGGCCGCACCTATAAGCTGAGAAGAGCAACACATGCTTGAGCATCTATTAGGTTTCTCCAGGGGCGTGTTTCTAGTCAGCATATTTCTGCTTTTAGAACAGGCGCTTCTTCGAAATGGTGACACGCCTCTCATGCGCGAGGAAATGAAAGGAACTGCGTCATGGTTCAGCCGCGACCGAAATCTCCAGAGATCACATTAGGGACAAGCTCTGCATGTAGACGGTCTCACGAAAGTGCTTCGAGCAGAGTACGCTTGCTTTGGTCGGCTTGAATTCTTCGTCACAGCAGCGAGCGCTTGCGCTACGAGCGTATGATCTTGCGGAAAACAGTGGAAGACGACACAGTCGCGGGCGTAGTTGTTCGTGCACACGAAAGCAGAGTAGTACCTCGTGTTGAATCTGATTCTCAAGGTCGGCTGACACGCTTTGTACGTCACAACGCACGCAGTACAAGGAACAACGCATGCAGCACGAGAAACAACGCGCTGAAAGCTCTCTCGGGTGCGCCGAAGCATCCCCGGCTCCTCAACGTGATGTCACGTTGGCCGACATGGACGAGGTTGCCCTCTCCGCTGTTCTCCTCTCCTGCGGTCGCGCGCGGCGCGGGAGATTTAAACATCGCGTTTTTAATTGGTGATTGCGCCACTGTTCTGGACAAAATCGAAAAAATAATTTCACAGACGTGATCAGCAATGACACTACTTCAAGTAAAAATCTAGTTTGGGCGAGTTGGTTCATGATGAAATAAAAACTGGTATGGCGCAAGAAACGGGGACACAGAAGGCACACAAAACACAGGACTGACGCCAACTTGCAACTGGGGTTTATTGCACCAAGCCTGCCTTTTATACCACAACCAAGCGATATCAACGAAAGCGTAAAACGTTGTACATATAAAACGGCAATTCATGCGACCACTGGCAATAAAGTAACGCTGATCATTACAGAATATAATCTAAACAGAGCTTGGGAAGCCAACTTATTTTCTGGCCAGCAGAAACACATCAACCAAGGCAAAAAAGAAACAAGGCACTGGGGCATGACAAGTCTACACTAACGAATTATGAAACGCGTGATGAAGGCGAAAAAGAGCAAAAAATCGGAAGACTATGAGATAAAACAACGTGAAAAAAGATGACCAACAATAACCCGGAAAAAAACATGACCAACAATAACCCGGAAAAACATGACCAACAATAACAATAAAGAGGGATGAAGTCTGAAGATACAGCACCTAGTGTCAAGTGATAAAAACTGAAGATCATTCCTGAAGAACAGTCGTCTTAGCGTCTAAGAATCTAAAATCATAGTCTTCCGATTTTTTGCACTTTTTCGCATTCATCACGCGTTTCATAATTCGTTAGTGTGGACTTGTCATGCCCCAGTGCCTTGTTTCTTTTTTCTTTTTTGCCTTGGTTGATGTGTTTCTGCTGGCCAGAAAATAAGTTGGCTTCCCAAGCTCTGTTTAGATTATATTCTGTAATGATCAGCGTTACTTTATTGCCAGTGGTCGCATGAATTGCCGTTTTATATGTACAACGTTTTATGCTTTCGTTGATATGGCTTGGTTGTGGTATAAAAGGCAGGCTTGGTGCAATAAACCCCAGTTGCAAGTTGGCGTCAGTCCTGTGTTTTATGTGCCTTCTGTGTCCCCGTTTCTTGCGCCATACCAGTTTTTGTTACACTACTTCAAAACCCTAAAAAATTAGCTGATTCGAAAACCGCCTCAGTCTCCCTTTAAAAGGGGGCCGTATGGAAACGAACTTCAGTCCGGTCGTCGGTGGAGACGCTGCCGCCGCGAACTCCCGGGTCTCCGAGCCGCCGCACCGCATCCTCGAAACCGCAAGCTGCCCTGGACAGACGTCGCCTTCGGGGGCCGCACTGACTGCGTGTTTGTGGATGGACGGCAGCCGCGCTTCCCGGTTGACTGTATGTTTGTTCACCTTCTGACTTTTTGATCGACTGTATCTAATTGGCCTCTCACTTGTGTTCTGACCTGTGTAGAAATAGTCAATGTATAACTTAATTCAGTGTGTTTACTACTATGTGCTTTCCGCAGTTGTTTTGTACAATGTAAATTATGTGTCTGTGAAAGCTGCCGCATTGTTCAATCGAAACTATAAACGTTGTTTTGTTATTGTTACCTCTTAACTCGCCTCAGTCTCAGTCACTACGTTTGCTTACCGGATACGCCGGGCATCAAACGGCCACCCCCTCATTGTCCGGACTCGGCGATGATGTCGCGTAGTCACCGAACCCGTGACAATTAACTGGCGTCCGCGACAGGACCTTTGATGCGAAGAGAACGTGGTGAACTGAGAGGGAGACTTGTTGAGGTGTTGAACTGTGCCGACTTTAGAGAGGTGTCGTGTATCAACAGGATTTGCTTTGTGCTGAGCTTGTAGCTGTGTTATTGAAAGTGTGCTTGGAGATAGAAGCATGGATTTGGAAAGGTTGGTAGCTATGGGAAGCCAGTTGGGGCTGAAAAGCACTGAGCTCAGAAAATGGGTCGAAGATAAGCAGCGCGAAGAGCGGGCGTTTGCCCGAGAGAGAGCGGAGCAGGAGCGCGCAGCCGCGGAGCAAAAGCGCGCGGCCGAGGAGGCGGAGCGCGCGGCCGCGAAGGCAGCTGACGAACGTCAGATAGAGATTATGCGTTTGAAAATAGAGCATCTGCGACTAGAGAAAGAGACTAGAGAGAAAGAGCGGGAAAGCCAGCCAACAGAACGCGTGTGCGACGCGATCTGCGGCGTTCCGAATCGGACAGCGAGGGAGCCATTCCTGTCCCGACGCTTGAACAGTCAGAAGCCGAGCGAGATGTGAAGCTTTCTGATGATTTGAAGGCGGATCAACGGAGACAGCTCCGAGAAGTAATTTCAGAACACTCTCGCATCTTCTCCGACGTCCCGGGCAAGACGGACTGGGCCGAGCGCCGGTTAGAGCTCACTACCCGCACTCCGGTCGAGGTAAAACAATACCCACTTCCGTTTTCGACGAGAGATGCCGTAGAAAGAGAGATGCAGCAGATGGAGCGACTGGGAATAATCGAGAAGTCCCAGTCACCCTACAATTCACCGGTCCTCTTGGTGAAGAAACCAGACGGCACGAACCGGCTTTGCATTGATTTCCGACGCTTTAACGACGTCCTGGTTGCCGATTCGGAGCCAATGCCCAGAGCAGACGCGGTCTTCGCTGCAGCTGGAGAGGAGAAATACTTCTCAAAGGTAGACTTTGCCAAAGGATATTTCCAAATCCTATTGACTGAGGAGTCCAAGCCCAAAACGGCGTTTTCAACGACGTCGGGTTTCTTTCTCTTCCGTTTTATGCCGTTCGGCATAAAGACTGCCCCGGCAGTATTTTCAAGATTGATGCAAAGAGTGCTGGAGGGAATTCCCGGAGTGCAGCACTATTATGATGATGTCCTCGTTGCCAGTGCTACGTGGGAGGAGTACCTTTCTTCGCTGAGACAGCTGTTTGCGAGAATCGAGGTGGCCGGCCAGACAGTACGACCAAGCAAATGCGAATTCGGGATGGAAAGCTTGGGATGCAAAGCATCGAGTTCCTCAGGCACCGCATTTACAGAGGTGAGCTGACACCACTCGGGAAAACGCTCGACAAGATACAGGCGGCGCCAACTCCTCGAACAAAGCGTCAGGTACGCGCTTTCCTTGGCTTGTCGGGGTATTACCGCGACTTCATACCCGACTACGCAAGAATAAGCGAGCCCCTCACCCAGCTGACGAGAATGGGAGAGAGGAACGTTGTAAGGTGGACGCCAGCCCATCAGGAAGCCTTCGAAGAGCTCAAGCATCGGGTCTCAAGCCCTCCGATACTACGGCTGCCAGACTTCTCCAAACAGTTTGTGCTGCGTACGGATGCCTCTGCTACCAGCCTTGGCGCGGTACTAATGCAGCGGCATGACGGAACGCTTCACCCGGTGGCATACGTGAGCAGAAAATTGCTCCCCAGGGAAGCAGCATACAGCACAATCGAGAGGGAGTCCTTAGCGTTAGTTTGGGGAATACAGAAGTTTTCCACCTACCTGTATGGGGTACCGTTCTTAGTTCAGACAGACCACCAACCACTGAGCTACATCCAAAGAGCCAAACAGCTAAACAGCAGAGTCCTGCGCTGGAGCTTGCTGCTCCAAGAATATCAGTTCACCATCGAGCATATAAAGGGCAAGGACAATGTCGGTGCTGATTTTCTTAGCAGGCTGTAGATGTGTCGCGCGCTATTAATTTTCGCTATTAATTTATCCAAGTATTATGGTGCATATATACACGCTGACTTGAATTGTGTGCTTGTTTTATATAAGTGGTTGTGTCACGCGCTGTATATCTGTGCACAGGCCTGCTCGCCGACTTCTGGGGGTCTAGAATATTATCGGATAATATTCCGAAAGTGGGGCCCGTGTCACAGAAGTGGCGGCAGCCTGTAAATTTATTTTGTTTGTATAAAACTAATGCGTCCGCGTTTCTTTGTATGTTCCTCGGGAACAGCAAGAATGCATGCACGCTTTTTTCAGTTATTTAGACAACCCCTCGCATTGCGAAAGCGGAGCCGGCTCAAAGTCGGCCCCGATCTGCCGAAGTATTGAGCTGACCATTAGCAGGAAAGAAGTTGCGGCCTACGTGACTGGTTTTTTGGTTGTGTTTTACTTTTTTGCGTTTCCAAGGTCACCGAATCGAGAGTCGAAGCCTAGGGCTTCTTTTTAGTTGTGCGCTAATTTTTTTTCCTCCTCCAAGATGGCGGCCATGCAGAGTCAAAGCGTAGGTGCCTACGTGCTCTCGTCGCGCTTTTTGGTGTTTTGTTTTTTTTCGACGCCGACGCTATGGCGCTGCGAGTGCTCGCTCGCTAGCGCCCGAGGGCTTTAAAAGGGGGCCGCATGGAAACGAACTTCAGGCATATTTGTGGTAGCGTGTGAAAACCCTTATCGATAAAAAAAAAAAAGTGGATCTGTCCTTGCTTCGGCGAGCGCGGCTTCGGCCGCTTATCTGATTTTTTCAGCAGCGTCCGCTCCGGCGGACGCAGTTGTTGCTGCGACGCGCGTCTTGTCTTTCCTTTTTCTCTTTGCTCTGATCTCTTACCTCACCTCTATCTGCACGTGGCAGCGGTGGTGGCTTGGCTCGAGCCAGTAGCAGGCCCGTGCAATTTCCTTTTCATCCTTCTCTCAGTCACAACAACAACAACAACGAACTTCAGTCCGCTCGTCGGTGGAGACGCTGCCGCCGCGAACTCCCGGGTCTCCGAGCCGCCGCACGAGCATCCTCGAAACCGCAAGCTGCCCTGGACGGACGTCGCCTTCGGGGGCCGCACTGATTGCGTGTTTGTGGATGAACTGCAGCCGCGCTTCCCGGTTGACTGTATGTTTGTTCACCTTCTGACTTTTTGATCGACTGTATCTAATTGGCCTCTCACTTGTGTTCTGGCCTGTGTAGAAATATTCAATGTATAACTTAATTAAGTGTGTTTACTACTATGTGCTTTCCGCAATTGTTTTGTAGAATGTAAATTGTTTTGTAGAATGTAAAATGTGTCTGTGAAAGCTGCCGCATTGTTCAATCGAAACTATAAACGTTGTTTTGTTGTTGTTACCTCTTAACTCGCCTCAGGCTCAGTCACTACGTTTGCTTACCGGATACGCCGGGCATCAAACGGCCACCCCCTCATTGTCCGGACTCGGTGATGATGTCGCGTAGTCACCGAACCCGTGACAAGAGCCAAAGTTCCCCCCGAATTTTTTCATTACCCAGGTTAATTATTCCCTGTATTCTCAACGCACTAGCAATCGGTGCTTGCTGCTCAACCCATGCCCGCATGTTCTGTTGTTATTGGGTGTTGACAACAAACTACATGTGAAGAAGAAATGCTGCGGTTATTGTCCACAAACTGATCGTGTGCGGCAAATTGAGCCCGTCCTGACATCATCTACACATGCCAACGACACAGGAGGCTCTTGCACCTCGTCCGTTCTCGGTGATTAGAGATCAGTGGTCGTTGACACAAAATGTACTAGTGATCTCAATTCCTTTTCACAAATATTGCAAGCCTCTTCAATAAACGCGACGCCCTATCCACCCTGATAGCCCTGCCGATGTGATTACTATTGTTACGTTACAAGACACTGCTAGCCTGTGGGCCAGAGATCCGGAAAATGTTTGTGCCGCGAGCGTTCGGACCTTTACTCGGCATCGCAGGGTGGCGGCCTCTTCACGGACGCGGGGCTCATGTTCGGCGTTCGAAAACGCGAACGCAAATGCCACAGGGACGCGAACGCGTGGACACGGCGTTCGAGAGCGCGACCGTCAGCGCAGAGGGACGCTTCCTCCCGTGAACGCGCTGCTTGGTCACGTGGGCACTGCGTTTGAGGGAGCAGCAGTGAACGCATGAGAGACAACGAGAGGAGTCGTCCTCCAGCAGCGGAAGAGAGCAGCTGCTCAGGGAGCCAGCCTGTACCTTCCAAGGGCCTGGGGCCCTCTTTTCTTTTGAATCAAAATCTTTTATTAAAGACCCATTTCCCAGCCTTCACCGAGTCCACAGCCCGTACCTCGCAACAAACTGGTGGCAGCGGTGGGATAAGGACAAGGCTGATGGACAGCTGCTGACGAGAGAGCGCCTTCGAGGATCCGGGATCAACGGAGCTCCGCTACGTGGCTCAGGGAGTCACCTTCGTCGCAGCGCATCATGAAGGCCAGGTGTGAAGAAAGCCGCTCAAAGGAAACCTCGACGATCTGGGATCGCCGGACTTGCTGCATGGTGTAGCTTCTTTGGCGGCGGGATAAGGACAAGGCTGGTGGACGCCTGCTGACGAGAGAGCGTCTTCGAGGATCAGGGATCAACGGAGCGCCGCTATGTGGCTCAGGGAGTCACCTTCGTCGCAGCGCAGTGTGAAGGCCTGGAGAGAAGACAACCGCTTAAGGCAACCTCGACAATCTGGGATCGACCAGGCTGCATGATGGTGTAGCTTCTTTGGCGGAGGGATATGGACAAGGCTAGTGGACGCCTGCTGACGAGAGAGCGCCTTCAAAGATCCGGGATCAATGGAGCTCCGCTAAGTGGCTCAGGGAGCCACCTTCGTCGCAGCGCAGCGTGAAGCCTTGGCGTGAAGACAACCGCTAAAAGGATATCTCGACGATCTGGGATCGCAGGACTTGGCAGTTCCTGTCTTCGGAAGACACGGTGGCCATCGAGGGCTCCTGGTTGCGTGAGTGCCGAAGCGACTACGTATTGCCAGAGGATTTAGAACTGGGTTCTATCTGAGCAATCGACTGTATTTATTCACCACAGGGTGTGTGATTAGTTTGCAGATTTTGTAGTCCGCTCTCGCCAACCATGGATTTAAAGAAATTGACTAAAGACGAATTGCTGCTCTTGGCAGCTGAACTTTGTTTAGAAGTAAAGCAACGTACGCGGAAGCCAGAGATTCGCCATAAAATTGAAGAGGAGTAGTTTTAAGAGGTCGAGATAACTGATGCTTGGGAAAAGATATGCCGAGTGCAGAAGGAAAATGAGCGGAAAAGAATAGAAGAGCAACGGGTAGCGGCAGAGCAAGGGAAGCGGGAAATAGAGGAACAGGAGCGGGAGTTGAAAAGATTGCAGCTTGAAGTTGAGATGCTACGAGAAGCAGTCAAGAATGAAGGATGCGTAACTTCGGCAAAAGTGGAGAAGGCTGACGAGCGTGAAAGGCAGAAAGAGAAAGAAAAGAAACAGGCGGAGTTGGAAGCAGAGAGAGAGAACAAAAAGATTGAGCTCGAAATCGAGAAGACAAGGCTCGAACGCGCAAGGTTAGAACGGGGTGAAAGTGCCGTCACACCTCAGGGAGGTAATGTTAAGATGACGAACTTGCTTCAGCCGTACAAAGGCGATGACATTGCTCTCTACCTCGTCAATTTCGAAAGGATGTGCGAGAGACAGTCCATTAGCCGCGACATATGGCCAGAAAAGTTGATGGCGTTGCTCCCGGGAGAAGCTTCACAGGTTGTGGCTCGCTTGAGTTCTAGTGAAGCGGGTAACTATGATCTGGCGAAATCAAGCCTGCTCGCGAAGTACATGATCTCAACAGAAGAGTTCAGGAGGAGATTTCGGACATCCAGAAAAAAGCAGAATGAAAGTTTTCTGGAATTTGCGTGCACTTTAAACGACAACCTGACACAATGGGTAAAAGGCTCAAAGGCAGGGGACGATTTCAAGAAGCTTAAAGGAAAGGAACGCCAGACCGCGCCCGAGTTGGATAAGCGTGACGCCACGAGAAAGAAGTTTGTTCGGGCGTCCAAGCGGCAAGGGCGTGAAAAAGTAGATGTGCCTCAATCTATAAGTTCCGAAAGTGAAACGGAGGGTAGCCTTGAGAAGTGTGCACAAAACAGTGCGGAACGGTCCCACCGCAGGGTGGATGGCAAAGATGAGCTAGGCGAGCTCAAAGGCAGTCAAGCAGACGCGCAAACACCAAAGGACAATCTTCAGAGGTACGAGTCGCATAACCCAGAGGCAGTGAAACGTCCGGCGGTCATTTGCGTGGAGTTGGTGCGTAGCTGCGACGCCAACGAGATAGTTGCTCGTCAACCCGGTGAGAAGTGTACCCTTAGTGAGTGTGGGAAACCTAAGGAGTCGGTTGTTGGTCCCGAGGTGCACGCGGGAGGCTCGCAGCAAAGAGAAGAGATGAACGCACCACTACTGGAGCAAAAACAAATGAAGGGCTGTTATCTTGAGTTGGCAGAGCTATCTGTCACTGATATAATGAAAGATGGTGTTGTCTTAAAGCTTAAAAAAAAGAACCGCATGCGTGTCAGAAAGCAGGTTCTGAGCGTGCGACGCGGGCGGATAGGTCAGACAACAAACCCCCCCAAAATGCCAGGAAGTTGTTGTCTAAAGGCGAAAGTGGCAGTAAGGCCACAAAAAGGCCGCGACATGTAAAAGTAGCGCAGTTGTGTTGTCTGAAGACAAGTGCAGTTGGGATGAGAGTGAGTCGACCTGCTAGAAACAGGACATTGGCTTCTCGAAAACACGAGAATAAAAATAACATTAAAGAACCCTGACTGCACATACACTCAACCGAGAGATTCTTTGAAAAAGTGTGGGATGATCGCCCGGAAAAGACGACGTCGAAAGCCACCACAGCAGGTTTGTGGCGTCAGGCTACAAGAAAAGGCACGGGGAACTCGTTTGCGTCTGCCGTGTCGGTAGACGGGTCAGAAAGGGAATAGTGCAGCCGGCTCAAAGTGTGAAAGGGGGACAGACAGTCGCCTTGCTGGCAGGCCATTGTTATATAGCAGTGTTCGGCACTGCACGCGCTATCGAGGCTTTCACAGTGTCTGGACAGGGCACAGAGACAGACAGTGGCCGAGGTATGTCCAACGCTAGAGTTGACTGCGTTCGTCGCGCTTCCTCAGCTGAAGTGGTCAGACGGACGCGACCCCGAAGGGCACGGCTGAAATGTTAATCCCTGAGCACAAATGAGTTTGAAGTTTAAACTTTGTTTTATATACATCATAGATGTGGGTAGGTCCGGGTAAAAAGTGATCGCAAATCACTTGAGGGACCCCCGGACCCCCCTTTACATGGCATACAGCAACAAACATCGGAAGATGGTCAAACGCTAGAGACAAAAACTTTTTACACAGACACAGTTATACATACAATATATTTTATGCATCATAAAAAAAGAATATACTTAGCAACGTTTTGTTGCTTATTTAAACGCAGCTTTAATTTCGCGCAAGCTGCTTTTGGAAATATCGATATTCATGGATTGTAATTGGTTTAATAAGTATGGCATATTGTATCGTAGCATCTGATTGCCGTAGTTGGTGCGACAAAAAGGAATAGACCATTTTTCTGTATTGCGCAGGGTATAAGCCGGCAGTTTGATTGAGGCAGGTCAAGACTAGAAACGCTCGATTATTATATTGTAGCGATTTCTTGTATCTGGTTGCTAAGTAATATCGGTACAAGCTATGGACTGGTATAATCTGGTAGTGTGAAAATAAGTGATCAGTAGGGGCATGGTAGTCAGCATTGGCAATGTAACGGACAGCTTTCTTTTGCAGCATGTAAATTTTATGCATATTTGTTCCTGTTGTAGTGCCCCACACCAAAAAACAGTAGTTTAAATGTGACAAAAAAATGGCGTTATATATCTTTAGCTTGACTGACACAGGAAGGAAGTTTCGAAATTTAGCGAGAATACCAACACACCGCGACAGATGAGCGATGACAGAATCAACTTGGGCGTTCCAGCTCATGTGATTGTGGAAAAGTATTCCTAGTGTTTTAATCATGTCTTTGAATTCTATGTTGGTGCTCCCAAGCTTTATGTCGAAGTTCTGAATAATTGCTGATTGCCTAGCATGAAAAAGTACGGCTTTAGTTTTTTCATTATTTAAAAGTAGTACATTATTTTCACTCCAGGTTTTTAATCTATTCATTGCGTCATTTATAATTGGAAGGAGAAGCTGTATTGAGGTGCCTTGAAAAAATAAACTTGTGTCATCTGCGTAAATGACATATTTTGGCTTATTTCGGTGGTCCAGCAGTGAAAGAACAGTTCACAATTAGTGCGAGGTGCTGGAAGCGCTGAAGGTATACGTCTACGTGCGGCAGATAGTGTCAACTGATCCCGACCATGAGGGAGAAATAACTAGAAGAATACGAATGGAGTGGAGCGTACATGGCAGGTTCTCTCAGATCAGGAGTGGCACTTTACCAATATTATTAAATCAAGCTTAGTTAAAGCACCGATCTATGGAAAGAAAAACTACGTTACTTCCTAATGCGAAATTTGAGCGGAGCTCGTCAGCTGTCTCAGCTTTTCGATAGATTGAGGATGAAAATTCGAGCAAGACATGTATGTACAAATACAGAGAACTTGTTATTTTTCACACATATTCTTTCTTCAAGAAACACTCCGCTAACAGTTCTTGATTGTCATGAAGGAAGCTTTGTGGACGGAGAAAAAATTCAGGGGGCACTTTGACTGTCTAAAGTGCGTAGAGGCGAAAGCGTTTTCCGCACCACTTTGCCTATGCGACACTGGTGACGTCACCACTGGATGACGTCACACATAATTGATGACGAAGTAATGACAAATTACTAATTAATGACTAATTACTCATTAATCACTCAGCACTAGTTGACTGCTAATTAATGGCGCTTAAGCTTCGCCTTGAGGAGTGGAACGCGACAGCGTGTTGTAGCGCTGCCAGGGAATCTACGGAACGCCACCATCCGTTCGGCGCGATACCTTGCCCTTTGAACGCAATGCTTTTCGAGGAAAGGAAATGGCGCTGTAATTCTCACTCATCTTGGTGGACACCTTAACCGCACCGTACAGGAAGGGAGGAAGTGGCAGTGAAAGAAGAAAGAGGGGCCATAATGAAGAAACTGAAATCTGTATTTGAGGACAGGAAATTACGCAGTAACTGTCTCACATATTTCGGTGGACACCCGTCAAAACGCGGACACATCTGTCGGCACGGCTGCCGACACGGCTGCCGACACGGATTGCTAAAGAGAGCATGAGGCATTAAAGGCTTTCGCCTTAATAGATGGATATATGTTGGACTTGCAGCTCCAATGCCTTGTTCTCAAAGACGAGGTCTGCGCAAGTATTTCGCGAGGTTGTCACAGCTGTGGCAACCGCTACGAGAGAGGTGAACGGGATGTTCTCCCGCATAAGTGGTAACAAATTCCCGCTTGTCTTTATATCTACATTAAAGTCCTCACCCGCCCTGCCACCCTGGCAGGTGGCAGCGTTTCTGGCACAACGTTGTCAATGCCAAAGCATGCAGCGCACATCTGTCACTACCGCCACGCAGCTAAAGCATGATTGAGGTGCCCACTGTTCCAAGATGGCAGTTATGCGCCTTACCTCTGGTGCAGATGTTCACCGAGCTGTGTGAGACAAGAACTGCGCATTTCCTTACCACACAAAGCAATTTACAAATTTTATCCTCTACTTTCTAAGCCCCCGCTCTATTGCTTTCGCAGCTGTGGGAGACAAATACTCCGCATTTCCTTTCCTAAAAAAATACCGAAGACGTTCTTGGCGAAAGCCTTGTGGTCAACCCACTGCTGCTTCCCCGAACCGCTTGGCGCGGAATCAATGGGCCGCTTCGGAGCCATGCGTCTCACTCCATCGACTGCAACGAGACGTCTGGCGAAGAAGATGGAGCGGCAGCTGCTACTGTCGACGCGCGCGCTCGTTCTACCAAGGTAGATATACCATGGTAGCGAAGGCTCCATAGACGCCCATTGGTCTAAAACATGGCGGCTCATGGGGGCACCCCAGCGCCACTAATTTGGGGGGCAAACTACGTATGAGTGACGTTGAATGACGTCACGCATACCTACGCCTTTGGCGCGAATTATGAAGTGGTCTTTTTATAGAACCCGCATTTTCGAGCCGGTATCGCTTTAAGGTTGCCTTTCAGTGCGCACCAACCTTTGCCAGTCAAATGTGCTCGAGTTCGTGCTAGTTATGGCCTTGTTAATGTGCAATTGGGAACCCAATGAAAGTGACTGGCAAAGAAGGCAGCACAGAAAGGCAGCAACACTTGCAGACGCTGGGTAAGAATGCATGATTCGTAGTGGAAACCTTGGTGGAAATGCTGGTGCTAGTACTTTTGAGTATATCAAGGTATGATGCACAAAGCACAGGCTCAAGTGCACAGTTTGCAATACAGTGCACGGCAAGTATGGTTTTCATATTCATGGTTTATTACAGCAACCAAACAAATACAGCGATAAAGCACACCAACAAAAAATGCGCGTCACAGGCAGCTCAAGCAGTAGTTTTTTTAAGCTGGCTATTGATCTCAATGGTCACAGTGCGGTTAGGAAAAAGCCCTTAAGTTCCACGAACGCTGCCAGGTAGGAAATTGAAAAGTATAGAAAACAATGCTACGACAGCTTCCATTGAGGCAAACGTGACATGACATAGTACGCGCATCAACACATAGACCATGCAGCCCACAGGGATTACTCTTCACATTTCATTTCTTCAACTGAAAGAATACAGCAGCTATGTTCACACCTGCATGACAGTATTAACAAGTTTTAGCATCAACAAATCTGCTCAACGCTAGAGCATTACACCATACATAGGGCCTGCGCACAACCTCAACAGCTCCTTCTTGTCGCTAACCGAAGTAATTTGAAGCAATTCTAATCAAACCAAAATATGCATGAAGTGCAGTTTAAAGTGAAGTGCAGGGATATTCAATACAGCCACTCCTTCCTCGAGTAGGCACAACATCGAGACGCAGCCATCCTGGCCGCAGATACACAAACAGTTCGAAGTGCTTGGAAGAAACCCTCAGGTCTCGCAGCTGGCACGGCGTCTTCTCCAGGCTGAGGTTGCGGCAGAACTCCAACCACGTTTTGCACCTGGACATGAAGCAGCATACACGTTATACAACTGCACCCAAATGAATACCATATACTCCAAACGTCAATACGCCAAGATTCCTTTCACCTAAATGCAGTACGTTATAACTATGGCAGAAAATGCTCGCTCAAGCCTCCGCGCCTCAGAGTGCGGTTAAGCTCACCTGATACCACGCGGCTAGCTACTTTTCTATGCTCAAAGAGTGACGAGAGCGATGCAGCAAAATGAGTCTAAAACTACATTGACGGTCATGTATACGTAGAACGGCAATAACTACTGCTGGGTGAATTCAGTTAAGGCACAGTCAATGCGGCGCACATACACATGGTTGAGTTTCGATACTGTCAGTTGCGAGGGGATCCTCAAATTCGCTTCACGGTGCTGCAAAACCCATTAATGTCATGCTCAGAGCTGTTAGGCAACGCAGTTGGTTTTAAATTGAACATGCGGCAAGTCAATTTACTAAAACATCCCGATAACATGAAGCCAAGTGCGTATGAAACGGTTACAGCTACGAATGGGCGCGGAAAGCCCGACAAAAGCATATCTAGAGCAGACGAAAACGGCAATAGCTCACCTGCGAAAGTCCAGAGGGAAGCGGTGCAGGCTTGGTAAGACACCCACGGTACAACCCACGCTGTCACAATGTGCCACGGAGCAAGGTTTCTTCACATGCCGCAACCTCATCTTGAAATGCAGAGCTAAGCGCTTGAAACGATGAGCGCGAAGCCTCGGGAAAAGGTTTCGCACTGGCCGTACACCGAAGGAAACGCTGCAGCGGTGCAGCGGGGTGCAGATCTTGCCAAACGGTGACAGAGAAGCGACGGGCAAGGACGACAAAAACTTCTTAAAGGTGCCATTTCGAGACCGGCGAGCTTAATTTGCACGCTTTCCAAGGCGCGCCATAGCAGGCAGCTGGAGATAAGAAATCGCTTCGTAAGCTCCCGCAGCCACTGTGGTCAAGGGGGGCCGGGTACCGAAACAAGGCCTGCAAAATCGCGCTGGAAATGCACAGAGGGCGCAACAAGAGCGTTGCAAAAATTACAAAATTCGGCTTAATATGTTTTGCTAAAATAGTTTATCTATTTTATAAAACGTGGCATTAAAATATTCATTTGTTTTTGTTGTTTTATAGCATTTTTCTTTGTGCTTTTGAATTTCATTATATAAGTGTTTCGGCCGCCCAAAGTGGCTGTGCTGCAGTCGCGCTAGACCGTTTTTGGGCCCAGCCTTCGCCACCATTCTACATCCACCTTGGTTCTACCGCTACTGTGTGACATCACAGTTGCTATGCGCAGCTACGCTCGCAACTGGAGCGGCGGTTGCTAAGGAGGGGAGGAGGTTGCAATTTTACGCTCTCCTTTCCAAGCTCCCGCTCCATTGCTTTCACAGCTTAAAGGGTGTCCACTGCTAGTTACAACGGACAACAGCGACGGCAACGGCAACGGCGACGACGATGCCGCGAAACGCAGAAACGGGCGCCAGAGAGCTGCGCTCTAAAATGATGGGCGCAACATTAAGAGACCGGAAGCGGCCAGTGTGGATGAGGGAACAAACGTGGGATATTGACATCTTATAGTGAGAATAAAAAGGAAGAAATGGGCTTTGGCGAGGAATGTAATGCGGAGGCAATATGACCGATGGTCCTTAAGGGTAACTGAGTGTATTGAAAGAGAAGGCAAACGTAGCAGGGGACGGCAGAAAGTTCGGCGGGCGGATGAGATTAAGAAGTTTGCGGGGATAGGTTGGCCGCAGCCAGGATGATGATGAGTAGCAATGACCATCATGATGGCAACTCTGGCCGCCAACATTTCTTGGTCAAGGCGTCCCGTCATTAGGGGTGGAATAACGTAAATATGAATTTACGAGGGCCCAAACAAAATGCGATTTGCAACCACAAAATGAAAACGTGACGCAACGTTTCACCGAGTATGATAGAAAGGAAATGCCAGCGGACGTTTAGGAAAAACGTCGCAAAGATGCAGCTTTTGCGGAGAGTATCTGCTCAGTTAGAAACATTCTAGTGGATAGCTCAGCACATGGTATGGCGGAACGGGCAAGTGTGACTCCTCCTCTCAACTGTCGGCTTCTTCCTGTTATACTCTATGTTAATCCGTGATGCTGTCTGTAATTGACAAGCCATTCAGTGTCGGCTTTAAGAGGTGAAAAGTTAAGGTTCCATCTGAACCTACCTCTGGTTGCTGTACACTCTCTCTTCAAAGTCTGCGAAAGGAGCATCGATGAACGTCTCACTGCAATTCTTGATTCCTGGCGAGTCGTCGCAGACGATGGGCCGTACACGAGCTGGCAGATAGGAAAAAATTTGCGAAGGTTACGCTTGTTTCATGACATTCAGTAGCATTCAAGCCTCACGAATTCAATCAGAAGCTGACGTCTGTGCTCGGTTTCGTGGGAAGTCTATCCCATGCTCGCTCAGCTCAGCTACTGCTGCGTCTTTTCACCGTTCGCGCATTCGCTGCCGGCCACGGGTAAGAAACTCTACTTAGGCTTAGTTTAGACATTAGCGCACCTAGTGGCTTGAGTGGTGGGGGGGAGGCAGATGAGGAAAGGCGGGGAGATTAACGAGCAGATGAAACCAGTTTGCTGGAGAGCTTTGTTTTTGAAAGCTAAAGCCTTCAATAACTGACAAAGGCTTTCACTCCAGCTCACGTTCTGAGAGCAGCTAAGGAAACGTATTAAAAAAAGATTTGTCAAGATGACTTCGCAACGCTAATACAAATCGTAAATAGCCAACTTCTTCACATGAAATTTCGGTCACATAGGAACACAGAAGCCAAAATAATCTGCAATAACAAATCTAATGGCTAAGACTAACATAAAATTGTAATTGCTTGGCCGAACCCAAAATCAATGATTACGTAAAAATATGCGAAAATTGGGAATAATAGTATAGGTTTTGTTTTAGAAAACTGGTAGGGTGGCACTCTCAGCAATTGTACAGGAACATTGTGCATGTTGAAGTGAAATGACGGGCTAGTAGGTCTTGGTACGTCGAATGCATTTTTTTCAGCGTGAAATACAAATGACAAAGAAGGAAAAGGTACAATATACGTATTCAGGTAAAACAAAGCAGGATGAATAGTATACCAGGTGTCCCAGCTAAATGTAACCAAGCGTTTAGAAAACACGGGATGTCCTAGCCGTCTGAAACCAAATGAGGGTTGTTTAAAGTCGCGTGACCTAGTGTGCAGTATTTTTTTCGTTCTTCAAGGTTGGCTAATTAGTTCAGATTATTTAACTTTTTAATTATTGACTTGAGGAACGAAGTGTCAATGCAAAAGTTGTAGATCGCATTGAGAAACATCTTGCTGAGACATTTGCAGCAAAGTAATATTTACGTAATGTAGTTTTTTTACTGGCCTTTAACAATAACCCGTACGATAAGAAAAAGCTTCCACATGACAACTGTGCCACTTCAACGTCCCAAGACGCGCCTTAAAAAATAAAATCCGTTTTTTCTGAAGTCCTCTCCTCGATGACACATCGGGTGCACATTAGGGCAGAGAAGTGAGCGAGCAGCTGGTCACGTGATAACTTTCTTTTAAGGCCATTGAATGAAGCTGTGTAAATCGTAACTTGACGTAAACAGCACCACTAGCGGTTTTTCGAGGCGACCTAAAACTTTTTCATTGACACTTTCTTCCTGAAGTCAATAATTAAAAAGTTAGCTAATTAACCTAACTGATTAATTAACCTTGAAAAGCGAAAAAAATATTTAAGACTAGGCCACGCGGCTTAGAACAACCCTCAGTTGGTTTCACGGGACTAAGACACTTCGCCTTTTTTAAAAGTTTGGTTATATTTAGCTGGGACACCCGGTATAAATTGTACAGATTCAACATCATGATTTTAAGCTGGGGGTTTAAGAAACTTCTCGGTGCCTGGTTTGTTAGATTTGCCGAGCATCTCAATACTGGTCAGCAAAAAAAGGTATCTGGCAGTCTATACGTTGCCAGCCGCAGTTTGTTCTTATGGCAGGTGTCCTCATTCCTCTACAAGGAGAATACTGTGAAATTGGCGTTGGTATTGTAGTTATATAGAGCTTACTCATCGTAATGTACTGTAAGAGTTTGTCAGAATAGACCTTGTTTGCTCTGATTAACAAGTATTTTCCGAAAAGCGGACTTGTGTGAAGATGAGGTTTGCCGTATAAGTTATAAAATATTCTCAAGGTCTACGTCTTTAATTAAACTATCTTAATCAAATTTTGAGCTGTTGTAGTTTCGCTGACCAGTGTGCAGTAGGAAAGCCACGAGTAGAACAGAGTGTAATCGAACTTTTAGTACGAAAACACTATTCCGAAGGATTAACTCCGAGCATGATCTTGCGTTGCTTGTCCCAAGAGAAATAACTAAACAAAAATATATCAAATAATTATTGGCAAGTGGGAGTGAACCCTTTCCGACGACCACATCAGCTTTGCTGTCAAATGCCTTAGAGCACCGGGCTCGCCGCAGTTTTTGTGTTCTTTATTGCGGGGAAGTAGTGCTGAAAAGAAAATCCGAGTACGCTTAAGCCACAAAACAACAGGCTGAGCAATGCGATCCCTCCATACCCCTGTACGTCCGCAGCTTCCCTTACACAAAGAGCCTGGGATGAACATACATGCATCTAGACAAGGGAGCCAGCTAGACGGCTCCTCCAGGACAGCGCACCTAAATGCAGCCAAGCGAACTGCTCACGTAACAGAAATTTGGCTGAGTGCGGTGAGTCGACCTGGCGGTCTGCCATACGACTGTTCGAGAGACTAAACAGTCCCGTAAACATAAATAGATCATATAGCATTGCACATTTCTTTTTCAACAGGCTAAAAGCGGAGTCCAGAGTTCGACGAAAACTCGTCTGGCGAGGAAATGACATCCTTCTAAATAAACCTAACACTCGCAAAGAAATTGAAGAACAACAGGGTAAAAACAAATCTGTTTTTACCCTGTTCTTCAATTTCTTGGCGAGTGTTAGGTTTATTTTGAAGGAGGCTAAAAGCGGATACCGTAGGCTGTGCTTTCAATGCTCTTCTTAAGTGTTCTCTTTAATAATATCCCAGAGGAACACAACATCTTTGCACAGATTACAACAGTGGTGAAGGATCTCTAGCGCATTGGTCACGCGGCAGTCAGCGTCCATGGTGCAGACATCTCCTTAGCATGAAGCCATGCCTTGATAGGCAGAGTCGACGAGTGCAGTTTAACGAAGAATGCTTTCGGCAGCAGGAGAAACACACATTCACTAACACAGTTTAGAATACTGGTGTCAACAAACTGCAGATCAGATTGCCGATGCAACGGTACATAAACAAACACTCCCGTACACCGAAGCAATGACAACAAAATTTCAAAACTTTCATAAAAAATCGTTAAGATACATCTGTAATTCCGACAAGTGGAAAACATCACCGGCTGTTATTTTAGATAAAGCAAAACATAGAAACACTGCGGGAAGAAAACGCGCGATAGACTTTACAGTCCATACATCTTATCTACCACAAAAAGCTAAACTAAACAGAGATTGCGCCCAACACGATCCGAAGATTATAAGCGGCTTGAAGACTTTGCTTGCTGGGATGACGGTTTCAAGAAATCCTTCTTCCCTCGGACCATTCGAAAATGGAATAGCCTGAGCCGAGATGACACGAAGAGCTCAATGCTCTAGTTGTTTTGTGGTATGCTTTAAAAACAATTTTTTTTCTAGAAATATGATATTTTCTTATCTTCACATTTTCTTTTCATTAATGTCTTCAAATGTTTGACCTTGAAATCTCTACCATTCCTTACTCTGCCTGGGAAATCTCACGATTTTTCTTGTTTTTTTTATGCGCGTGCAATTCAGCGTTCATTAACTCTCTATAAATAGTCCTACACATGATAACACACGCCCCTTTTGTGCCTATATGTTGTCACTGCAGTGTAATACCCTTTTATATATACTTTGCGAGTATAACTCGTGTAAAAATCGTGACTCAGCATGTGTGCTGGAGGTGCGCAGCAACCTTTGTTCCTTTTTCTGTTTTGTTTATTATTGTTGCCTAGGGTGATACTTTGGCTTCAAGTATGGTTTTCTTAGCTTTCAGTTATCCGTTTTCTTTTATATTAATGCGTTGTTAGTTTGTTCCTTTCAATGCTTATTTCTTTCAATACTCACTCCTCCCAAACTGTCTTGAATAAAATATTCAAATAAATGAAATAAATAAACATTTCTGCCCTCCTGCAGCAAATGACAAGTGCTAGAAAGCTGAGTTGAACCCCAGGCCTCTTGGTGATAATAAATTTCAGCACTCGTAAAATTACCAGCCATGATTAAGCCCCATGCATTTGCCAGAATGTCATTCTACATTTTAAGTGGAGTGCCCAAAAATAAACAGTGGTTTAATTGAGAGAGCGTGCCATCTCCATTTCTTGGCAGACTTTCTATAGTAATCCCTTTTAAGGTGACAGGTACAGTCTCTTATAAGCACGGCTGCCGAAGAGCCCCAAATAAATGTCTAGACAAGTTTATTGGCAGTGCCGAAATTACTGGCTTCAGGGCAGCTCTTTCGTCATAAGAGATTTATCCCATTTGATTTATCCCAGCCTGGATTTCTGCTACATTTTGCGGTCTTCAGCCTGACGCACCGATAGGCGTATCAAGTTTATCCGTACGACTGCACCGAAATCCACCGCCTATTGGTGTTATCGACGGAATCACCTGAAAGCGAACTTTTCGACTGGTGTCGTGCCGCGGAACATTTCATTTCTGGCAGCGGTGCCAGCGACGGAGGGACGTGGCCTGATTCCTCGTCTGTTTCTACCTTTTTACAGGTTGGTAGTATTGTTTTTGGCACATTGCGAGCGGTTCTCGCTTTTCTTTTTATCCCCTCTGCTGCAAATCCGCTGACAGTGCGTTTTTACTTTTTGCTGTTGACTTGTCGAACTCCGTTTTGAAAGTGATCATTTCATTATGCCAACTGACAATGATGCAGTATGCCTGGCCTGCAATGTACTGCTCCCAGAGACTGGGTTCCCAAAATGTACGGAGTGTAATCATGGGTACCACACAGGAAAATGTTCTGGAGTGACCGAGGCGATGTTGAAATCAAAGAAAGGTTCCCATAATGATCCATGGAAGTGCCCTACTTGTAGTACTGCAAGACTGCGTGGTGGCAGCACAAAGAAATTATGCCACGAGCTTGATGTTCAAACCGCACTTGCCAACATTATCACTAAGCTTGAGTCACTTGGGCCCCGGTCGCAGAAGGTTGACAACATTGAATCTTCTATTGTCCTGATGTCTTCGAAATACGATGAAATTCTCGCAACCATGGCGTGGCAGGACCAGGACCTTAAGCAACTTAACAAACGAGTTGAACAAATTGAGCGAAAGAGCAGTACGGCAGATATTGCTGATCTCCGTGCAACTGTTGACGAGCTGGAAAGGCGAGGAAGGTGCACGAACCTAGAGATTCATGGGATCCCTAAAACTGATGGTGAGAATGAGGACTTAATGAGTAAGGCAAATGAAGTTGCTAAGGTGATTAATGTGCCTGAACTGACTGCTACTCGTATAGGGGCCCTGCACAGGTTTCCTACGAAGGAAGGCAAGGAGGCGGGTGTTATCATTCGTTTTTTGAATCAGTCAGAGCGTGATAACTGGCTTTCCAAACGAAAGATTCTCGCGGAAAACGAGCCTTCCGTGTTCATTGCCGAGAACTTATCGAATTCTACCAATAATCTTCTCTTTGCAACCAAACAGTGGGCAAAACAAAATGGTTATAAGTACGCCTGGTGTAGAAATGGCAAGGTTTTCCTTCATGAAACGGATGGGTGCTCTGTTCATGTGGTCAAACACCTGGACGACCTTGCTAATCTGGTATAATATTTTTTTTCCTTGCAAGTGTTTATTTTTTCAGTCACGGACAATTTTTCTGTTTCCCCATCCGGATATAATCTACTAGTTAATCAATTGCCGGTGTCCCCTCTTACATTTATGCATTTGAACATGCAGTCTGCGCAGAGAAAATACGATGAATTCTGTGTTTTTCTAGAAAACGTGACTAGTGCATTCACAGCTATCATGTTGACAGAGACATGGTTTGCAAACGACGAGGACGTGTTTCATCTCGAGGGATATAGCAGTGTTTTTTTTAAACAGGAAAACAAAAAGAGGTGGTGGTGTTTGCTTATATTTGAAAGAAGGGATAAGTTACGAATACATTGAAGAATTTTCTCATTCCGAGCCTGATTCGGAAATGGTTCGTGTGAAGTCAGGGAGCTTTATTCTTGTTGTCCTTTACAGACCCCCTGATGGTTGTGTTGAAAGGTTTTTACTGCTGTTAGGTGAACTCTTTTCATTTGTCTTAACCCATAGCTATACATTAGTGCTTGGCGGTGACATAAATATTGATATGCTGCAGAAAACTTCCAGTCAAATCGAACTGTCCACGCTTCTTGATTCATATCTCATAACAAATGTGCTCACTGTTCCTACGCGTGTAACTTCGAACACTGCTACACTTATTGATGTTTTTCTAACAAATATGCCACAAGAAAGTGTGCGTGCAGGTACAATTGAAGTATCTATCAGTGACCATTTGCCAATTTATCTAATTGCAGAGAAGCAAAAAGGACTTGGTTGCAAATCGATACAATCAACTTTTGTTCAGGACATAAACACAGTCACTTTGGGTCGGTTAAGGCACGAAGTTATCCAAACAAATTGGGACAACGTATTCTCATCTTCTTCCACGGAAACAGCGTTTAATACCTTTATAGGTGTATTTAGCACCCTGTACAAAAAGAATTTTTCATACAAGAAGGTTGTAAAACCGAGACGAGCACGTAAACCGTGGATGACGCCGCACTTGTTGAAAATGATAAATGAAAAGAATAAACTGTACAACGCATTTCTGAAAAACCGCGATATTGATACATTACAGGCATTTAAAAAATACAGAAATCAACTAAACAAAAAACTTCATAATGCAAAAAGCAACTACTTGTCTAACATGTTTGATGGTATCAAGGACACTAAACATCTATGGCAGCAGCTTTCTTCGGTTATCTTTTCTCGTAACCAGACTTCTGATTTGAAAGAGTTAACTATAAATAACACAAAACTAAAGGGAGGAAAGTTACCAAATGTTTAAAAAAAAATACAAATATTTAGGCGTTTTAATAAATTCACAGCTTAACTGGAGCGACCATATTGATTACATCTGTTCATCGGCGTTAAAAAAACTTGGATTTTTGAAAGACAAGCTCAAAGGAGCACCCAGTCACGTTAAGCTATTAGTATATAACTCTCGTATTCGGCCCAAACTTGAGTATGCGGCCATAGTGTGGGATCCGTACACCAAAAAAGATATAGCAAAAATAGAAAACGTACAAAGGTGGGCTGTGCGCTTCATTTACAATAAATTCAAGAGAACTGATTCCAGAGAAGGGTTGTTTTGTAGGCCAGTTGGTCATTGTGAGGATCTATGCGAGATTGCAGGTCTTATTTTCAACAAACACCAAAGTACAAACAATAAACGAGGCGGCTTTTAACGGAAAGGAAACCAATTACAATATGAGCGAGAAGAAAGGAAAGGAACAAGAGAACAACGCAACAATACACGGGAAAAACACACGGGGGAACAGAGCAAAGTGCTTATGATAAATGCAGGAAAAAGAGTCAAAGAGGAAAGTTCACACTACTTGTCTTATTCGAGCAACGAGCGGGGAGGACTGGCTGGGTGTCGGGCAGTCAAGGAGTCTCTTGGCGTTCCAACGTCGATGAAACGCTACCGCAGCGTCAGCGTTCGTGGGCTCCCGGCACGGTTTCCAGGTCTGGTATCCCGGAAAAGTCACGTAGGCGCCCGAAGCGGCCTATGTAGAGCAGCTGACGGATGGACGGAGAAGAGTAGCGCCTGAGCCTGGTGGTTGAGGCTCTCGACGATGGAAGTCCAGGTCTGGTGGCCCGGACGTCTGCGGCTAAGGCCCAAGCCCGGAACTCGGGGAGCCAGCAGAACTCGTCCACGTCCGTCGCCCACCGCGCTCTTCTCTTCTCTGCCACGTAATCCTCTTCGACCTGACCCGCGTTCCCCTCCGCACGCGCTCCTCGTGCTTTGTCTTCTTCTCACGAACGCCGCTGGGTGGCGCTATCTCCTTACAGAAGGCCCCCTCTTCGGAAGTTTTTTCCAAGGGAAAGAACTCGACTTCAGGAGAGCGACACCAGACGCGTTCGCCGATCGCAACACAGAACACCGCACCACAGCGCGCACACTATACACCACACACAATACGACGGTCGTCAATGTTCGAAGCGTTCACAGACCTTCGCACACACAGCACAGAGAGCACATGGAAAGTCAACGTAAAGCGTCCATAGAGGGCGAAGAAACACGGAAGGCATAAAAAGTAGATAGCCGACACTCAGAAACAAACATGAACAAACAAAAACAATTCCAACAAGAACAGGTGTGGGCTACATTCTTCCGTATTCCATTGTTCACATCAAACCACTTCACCGTCGCGAGAACTTTTCCGGCTAGTACTTCCGTTTTCCTTTGTGAAACCGTTTTCTCCACACCGACCTCGGTTTCCACCATGATTTTACATGTTCCCGTCCTATGATGTTACTCACTCTGTTCTCCCTTGCCTTCGACACAGTCTGCTGACACATGTCACACGATCTGACATAACTCTTAATGTCAGCCTGTACACCGGGCCAGTAAAACTCACTGAGCACCCTAGCTATTGTTTGCCGTATTCCATGATGGCCGGATAATGCACTCTTATGTGCCAACTTAAGAACTTGCGTGCGTAAGCCCTTCGGTACCACCGCTTGCTCAACGACTTGGCCGGGACACACTTGGTACGACCGGAAAAGAACCCCGTCATCTGTATCAAAAGAGTGGGCGGTCTGTCCCTTGCCATGAACTATTTGCCCCAACTTCCTGCGACACACCTCTAAGGTCGGGTCTTCTTCCTGTTTGAGGCGAAACTCCGGCAGTGACAAGTGGAGTGTGTTCAGAGTGGGGCTTTTACTACTCTCTGAAACCTTTGCTGTCACCATAAGGGAAGGAACATCGACCGCACCCGTCATGGCAAGGGAAACTGCCTGATCAGTGAGAACTGGCGGGTCAACCGAGAATGGAGGTTTAGCCCCGGGGACATTGCCTATTATAATGTCGTACAAGGGTGTAGACAAGCAGCGCGCGATGGCCTTACCCGAGAAGTATGGAGAAGAAATCACCACCTCCGCTTCCGGAACTTCTACACGGGTCCCATTGGCCAAGAATAATGTAGCCTTTTTCCCTGTTAGTGCCGCTGGCGGTACAAGAGACTCACGCACAACAATACCGGTGCTGCCCGTATCCCGTAATACCGAACCATGCTGGCCGAACACCTCACCGTGCGCCACGGGCATAGCAGTTTCCACCGGGTTGGAAGGACAGACCATCTCCCCCAACTGGCCCTCTACGCGCGTTACCACTGCAGTGCTATCGGGATGTGAATATCGAGGTGTCATGCAACAGGCGGGCTCCTCACGGTCTCCTGGCCTCTTAGCTTTGCATGACTGGGCATCATGTCCTACCTCGCGGCACCAGGTGCAATACAATTGCTTCGGCTTTGTCCGACAATCCGACGCCTTGTGCCCAGTCTTCTCGCAAAGAAAACATCGAAGGCGGGATTGTGCACGTGAAACCTTGTCCTTGGCTTTAACTATCGTGTGCTCACCCTCCTCTTTAAAGAACAACAAGTTATTTTGCCGCTGTGCCTCGAGAAAATGATCGGCAGCCTCCGCCAGCTTAGAAACTGTCTTGCCCTCCCGCTCACGTAAGAAAAGGGCTAAACGAGAATGACAGTTGTTCAGAAATTGTTCGCTCACGACCATCTCGCGAACCACCTCAAAAGTGCGGCCTTCACCCCGCATCTCGACCCAACGGTCAAAGAAGCTAAACAACCTGGCAGCATATTGCGAGGCCGTTTCTCCATCCTGGGGCTTGCTCTGGCGAAACTTCTCTCGGTAACCTTCCGCGGTGAACCTAAACCTCTGAAGCAAGGCAAGCTTCGCTTTGTCATAATCCACGGAATCCTCAGGCGAGAGCCGACCGAAGACCCTAAGTGCTTCGCCGCCAAGGCATAAGCTCAACGCCGTTGCCCACTTTTCTTTTGGCCAACCCTGCCCCGTGGCCACATGCTCAAATCTCTTTAAGTAGGCATCGAGGTCATCCCGCGCTTCATTGAACTGTGGTATGAGGCTGTGCGGGTTAATGGAGCTGGTCGATGAGACGCTACGCTCTCCACGGTCACTCGGAGGATTTGCGCCACCCTCCATGAGCCTTATTTGTAGCTGCAAGTTCCGCGCCTCTAACTCCAAGCGTTCCTTCGCAGCCTCTCGCTCCGTCTCTAAATTCCGTGCCTCTAAATCCAATTTCTGCTTCGCAGCTTCACGCTCAGCCTCTAAATTCCGTGCCCCTAATTCCAATTTCTGCTTCGCAGCTTCACGCTCAGCGGCTCTCTCTTCCCGTGCCTTACGAAGCTCGTCCTCCACCCACGCTCGTAACTCCGCGCCGCACAAGCCCATGCGCTCGCCTAAAGCAACCAAATCTGAAGCGCTCATATTGTTCCTAAATTAACACAACAGGCAAATAAATAAAAACCGACCTCGTCCTGTCGTAGTGGACGCCAAATTTGTGAGGATCTATGCGAGATTGCAGGTCTTATTTTCAACAAACACCAAAGTACAAACAATAAACGAGGCGGCTTTTAACGGAAAGGAAACCAATTACAATATGAGCGAGAAGAAAGGAAAGGAACAAGAGAACAACGCAACAATACACGGGAAAAACACACGGGGGAACAGAGCAAAGTGCTTATGATAAATGCAGGAAAAAGAGTCAAAGAGGAAAGTTCACACTACTTGTCTTATTCGAGCAACGAGCGGGGAGGACTGGCTGGGTGTCGGGCAGTCAAGGAGTCTCTTGGCGTTCCAACGTCGATGAAACGCTACCGCAGCGTCAGCGTTCGTGGGCTCCCGGCACGGTTTCCAGGTCTGGTATCCCGGAAAAGTCACGTAGGCGCCCGAAGCGGCCTATGTAGAGCAGCTGACGGATGGACGGAGAAGAGTGGTTGAGGCTCTCGACGATGGAAGTCCAGGTCTGGTGGCCCGGACGTCTGCGGCTAAGGCCCAAGCCCGGAACTCGGGGAGCCAGCAGAACTCGTCCACGTCCGTCGCCCACCGCGCTCTTCTCTTCTCTGCCACGTAATCCTCTTCGACCTGACCCGCGTTCCCCTCCGCACGCGCTCCTCGTGCTTTGTCTTCTTCTCACGAACGCCGCTGGGTGGCGCTATCTCCTTACAGTCATACATATTTCAAGAAATGCTTCGGCGCGGCAGACAAGGACAAAACGTAGAATAACACCACAGAGCGCCAACTAACAACTGATTTTATTGGAACCCGCGTCAACGAATATATGCTTTGCGCTCATCAATGACAACAGAAAAACGATAGCATGCAGTGAAGACAGCATCAGGGAAAAAATGATCAGCACCCATGGCACGTGTGGCACACGCGTACGTCCGTACACCAAAACGTTTTTCTGTTGTCATTGATGAGCGCAAAGCATATATTCGTTGACGCGGGTTCCAATAAAATCAGTTGTTAGTTGGCGCTCTGTGGTGTTATTCTACGTTTTGTCCTTGTCTGCCGCGCCGAAGCATTTCTTGAAATAAGAACTGATTCCCCATCTGCTTTAATGGCCTCCAACGAAATTAACCCTCTTCATATCAGACGGAAAATTGCTCGATTAATGTTTCTTCATTCACTCATCCAGGGAAAGTTTGGAATTTCTTCTTCACCTTATGTTACACCTTCGACTACACGAAAAACCCGTGACCAACATTCCCATGCCCTAACACGATATTTTGCAAAAACAAACTCGTTTAAATGCTCTTACTTTCCGCGCACACTAAACGATTGGAATGCACTGCCCGAACAGATTGTATCAAGTGATAATTTTGAAAATAATCTTAGAAATGAATTCCTGTGCGCAGATTGATGTGTACTGTATTTCCTTTGAATTGTGTATTTCCTCATTTGTGTCATGTGTAAACTTTTTGCCTATGTAATAACTTATGGCGTTTGTAATTATGCCTTATCTGCCCTTCCTGCTTGGACCACATGAGGTCTGCAGTATTATGTAAATAAAAAAAGTAAACGAATATTTCACATCTCTTCCTCGGAGTTCCCACAATCCTGTTATACATAATTATTTGAGACTTCCTTCTCAATCATCATTATTTTGAACTCCGACAGACACCAACGAGGTCTTTAATGCATTTATTGCACTTAGGAAAAGCAAATGTGAAGATATTGATGGCATTAAACTGCAACCAGCCATTTTCGTGCTAGACATCACTCCATGCATAACGCATATTTACAATCTAGATTTAAGTACCGGATTATTTCCTCAGAAAATGAAAATAGCAAAAGTAATAGTCTTGTTCAAAAGCGGTGACAAAAATAATTTAGGTAACTATAGGCCTATATCTATTTTGCCGTTCTTTTCGAAACCGTTAGAAAAAATTATTCACTCTAGGCTCCTCACTTTCCTCGATAGGCATTCCCTTATTACTTCAGCTCAGTATGGATTCAGACCAGGTTTATCAACGGAGGTAGCTTTGTTACACCAAAAGGAATTAATACTTCGGAACAATGAGAATAAACTGCTAACACTAGGTATATTTATCGATTTCTCGAAAGCCTTCGACCGAATAAATCACACTACTATGTTAGAAAAGCTGTTTTGTTATGGAACTCTAGGTATAACAGCTGATTTGTTAAGGAGCTATTTATCAGGAAGGTATCAATCCGTTTGCGTTGACCGAGAATTATCAACTGCCCGCGATATTAAATGTGGCGTTCCTGGGGCCGCTTTTGTGCATTATATACATAAACGATCTCGTAAACATTCAAAACTCCGCTAATTATATTATATATGCAGATGACACAAGTATCTTTTTAACAGGAACAGACGCTAATGACCTAATAAAGCGTGGAAATCTTATTCTGAGTAAACTTAGTGCATGGTCTCTCGGGAATTCATTACTAATAAATTCTTCTAAAACAAAAGCTGTCTTATTCCGTCCAAAATCTGTCCCACGAACCTTTGATGAGATGCTAAAGTTAAATGACTCTGTTACTGAAATCTCTCCCGATGCTAAATCCTTGGGAGTAATATTTAATGAATTTATGCTTTGGGACTATCACAGTGACTACCTGCGCACTAAACTCTCGAAGGCTTTAGGTATGCTAAGGAAGTGTATGTTTTTTCTGTCAATCCAACAAAACCGTCTAATTTATGTAGCCTTGTTCGAATCACATTTGCGCTACTGCCATTTAGTCTGGGGAAACGGCACCATGAAGGCAATGTATAACCTAATAATAGTTCATAAAAGCTCCACGAGTGATTTCAAAGCAGCCTTATGATGCCCACACATCTCCAATATTTACTAAACTCAAAATCGTGAAATTACAAAACCTGTATGACTTTAAGCTACTGTCAACACTTAAATCTGAAATACGTAAAGGCACACATACTCTCACAACATTGGGAAATTTGAAAAGAAACACATCTTTACGCTTAATAAGGCACACAGAACGGTTCCTTATTAAGATCTCGCACGAATTATGGATTTCAGATGGTTCAGTCTAGCATTCCACAGATTTTAAATAAATACCACCACACAACAGAGAAATTGCGCGCACTTTCTAAAGTTGACTTGTATTCACTTTTTGGATAATTCTTGCTAATACTTCACTGTTCATTCCAATTCCTTATGTAATAGAGTTGTTTGAATTTGATCTCTATTGTTTACAAACTAACTTCGTAGTCGTCATATTTGTTGCGTGAATCTGTGCTACTAACCTTTGTCAAAGCGTCCGCTGTCAGTTATTGGGAGGTGGGGCTAGTCAAGCTACTAATGTGTAGCTTTTTTCCCACCTTCCCTACCATATCTCATGTATCAATTTTTTGCTTTGTGGTAAAATAAAATAAACTTCAAACTTCAAACACCACCACTCACAACTGCACGTCCAGTTGTCTGCCGTGACGTTCTGAAGAATAGTGTACCCAGATTCCATCGTCAAAAACTGACTCTTCGCATATTCTGAGCAACCACTGTATAGGGCAGTGCACTTGTTCTCGACGGGAAGCTCTTTAGCTCTGAAACACAACCACAAGTAGATATATTCGTTACATCACATGACACAACCACAGGTGAGGACAGCCGGAATGTACAGTGTTCTGCAACTTTATCGTAAGCGTCATGGAAAATTTTCCCACCGTCGAGGCGAGAAAATTTCCCAAGATGGCTACGATAAAGTTGCAGCACACTGTATTCGTAAGGGAGGGAGGAAGGGCAATTTACTAATCCATTCGCTTGTTGCTAAAGCAAATATTCAGGCGAAAGCCTTCAATGTCGTTAGCAGCCCTGTCGGCAGATTTGTCCGCGTTTCGGCGTCACTACTTAAAAAGAAACTGTGCCGAGGCTGAGAATCGAACCAGGGCCTTTGGCATTTCAAGCAGAGACGCTACCACTCCGCCACGAAGGCGCAAGGTTTGAGCATCAATAAAGCCGCAGCTAGTGAATGCATGGGTTTCATAAATAAAACAAAAGGAATAAAAAAAATAAAAATAAGAAAAGAAAAATATAAGAAAACAATAAAAATAAGAAAATAAACAAAACTAAGAAATGAAGTGGAAAATAAATTATGAAAAATAAGAAATGAAAAATAATAAAGATAAGAAAAGAAACAGCAATAAAAAATAAAATGAACGAAAATAAAACAAGAAACATAAAAAAAATAAGAACAAACAGCGCGCCAGGAAACGCTTTCGCCTTACAGCACATTACAGAGCGAAAGTGCCCCCTGAATTTTTCACATTCATCCTTGGGCTAGCGCAGTTTCGTGCCCGCGGCCAGATTATATATTTGCAGCAAACTGGACGGGAGCCAACAATCACAGAAACGCAGGAGCATAGGGGATGTCTTTTTACTAATTTGCAGTTTTTCTTTAAAGCGTGATTAATAAAACCAGAAGAAATGTCAACCATTAGACGCCGAACCTACGACCTCCAAATTTCGAGTCCGGTTGTCTACCAACTGAGCCACCGTGACGGCTGTCCAATCTTTTGCTTAGGGGGTATTTATGTGTAGTGTAAGTGGCGGACATTGTACAGCCGCCCACAGACTTAACAGCGCCCGTCCTGTGTTTTTCATGTTCCTTCAGTCCTCGTTCCGTAGCGCTGTTGTGAATCTGTTTATTAACACCAATGACGGAATGCGTGGCCTGGACTGCCGTCAGCGCCATGAAGCGATAGTCATCGAGTTCGAGATAATGCTCTCAGAATGTTTGCGGTGTCTGACGATAGAAGGTGCGTACCGCGGCAGCTTCGCGAGCAGTTCCTGGCTGCCGCGATAAGAAAACTGCGAAGAGCGTTGCCGGGGCCGTGGAGGCCGAATCGGCGAGCAAAAAGCGCTGAAACGCCCCCATGACGAGCGCGCTGTCCACGCGGCGATAAGGCACAAACGGAAAAGCAGTAAAAGCGAGCTGCGCACCAGCTATCGTCAGCCGCCGCAAACATACCGAGAGCATTGTCTCGCAACAATGACTATCGCTTCATGGCGCTGACGGCAGTCCAGGCCACGCTTTCAGTTATTCGTGTTACGAGGAGGTACCCAAAAGAAACCGGACTTATTTTTGTTTGAACTTATTTGTTCACATTTTAAGCACAGACCTTCAAACTCCTTCAAAGTATTCCCCACTTGCAATGATACGCTTGTCGAATCTTTCATTCCATTTTTCAAAACATTGTTTAAATTCATCTTTTGTGATGCTTGACAGTGCCTTCGTTGTTTTTTTTCTTCACCTCAGCCACATCGGCGAAACGCTTTCCATTCACCTATTTTTTCATTCTAGGAAACTAAGAAAGTAGCACGGGGCAAGGTCGGGAGAGTATGAGGGTTGAGGAATAGGGGTCATGCCATTTTTGGTCCAGAACTGTCGCAGAGACAGGGCTGTGTGAGCAGGGGCATTGCCATGATGGAAAAACCAGACACCCGACCGCCACAAATCTGGCCGCTTCCACCGCACACAGTTGCCCAATCTTTTAAAACATCCAAGTAGAAAGCCCTGCTAACTGTCTGACCCTGCGGAACAAATTCTCAATGGACGACTCCTCTCACGTCGAAAAACAAATCAGCATTGTTTTGAGGTTTGGTTTCACATGACGAGCTTTCTTGAGGCGAGGTGAATTTGAAGTTTTCCATTGGCATGATTGTTGCTTTGATTCAGGATTCGATTCAGGAACTCTTGAGTTGTCCCCATAGCATCGCCCTTGTACGTCTTTCTTAATATTTCAAGAGTTTCCAATTCAACTTTTTACAAGCAAAAATCAGAATTTCACCGGCGCACGCTGTTCACGAAAATCAGGCATTGCAAAAACGACATTCACACAAAACAGTCGTCACTCTAAAACTCTGCCTAAACTAGTCTGACCTCTCCTTCAACGACGGCACTAGGCTTACTGACTCTGGAATGTTCGTTCTATGCGCTCCTAGTGGCAAAACGCGGTACCACAGAAGCTTTGCCGACGAAAAAATTTAGTCCGGTTTCTTTTGGGTACCCCCTCGTATGTCTGTGGGCGGCTGTACCTCCTGTTTTACCGCAAGTACAACGTAAGAACGGGGTCGAACGGTGAGGGCGGAAGCACAGAAGCGCACTTATAGGCGTATTCCACCTAAAGTTAAAGGGAGAACATGGCCGATGAGGCACTGCAGCAGGTTTGAACTACTACTATACTAGGAACTATACTATACTATGCACACTATTAGGAGTATGAGAGGGTCATTACTAGTACGGGAAAGAGGCATAAATTTGCACTTGTCATCGCACAGCACATTCTGAAAATTTTCTTATTATGGGAGGATAGCATTCATCATCATCATCAGCCTGACTACGCCCACTGCAGAGCAAACGCCTCTCCCATATCTTTCCAATTAACCGATTCGTTCGGCCCACCCTCTTCTTGGCTTGGCGGATGCCGGAAATAACAGAATCAAGGACGCATTTGGAGTTATCGCCAGCAACATATTGCTGATGAAGCACTGCACGTGCGTCAACGTCAAAGTTGCTCTTTTTAATTACTTAATTGGTTATTAAAAAGGGCAACGACAACCACGCGGTTAGTGCACAGATTTCTAAGGGAAATTTGCATTCCTAGTGGGATGGCATAATATATAAGTGAATTGCGCAACAACTTAGGACACAGAAAGAAACACATACAACAGTTCACGAGCGCTCGTGGACTGTTGTATGTGTTTCTTTCTCTGTCCTGTCTAAGTTGATGCGCAATTTATATACTATGCAGAACCAACCAGCCCGACAACACGCTCGGATGGCATAACGTGGCCCGAGATTTAGCGTCAGATTCACTCGACTGGATGCAGCGGAGTCGGCAGGGAAATACCTCCTTCCTGCTTTCCACGACGGTGCCTGGCGCGCATGACGCAAAAGATATTACAAACCAAACTTACTCCGGAGTGCTCATGTATATCTCCGCTTCAGGGCTTATCTCCTCATCTAGCAGGGCGACGGAAGGCGAAGCGACGCATGCATCTGCTTTTTTCTTGAGGAGATATGCTTCCACTATCTCCCTGCATATTTCGTTTCGGTGTCTGAATAAGATTCTGGTCTTATTCAGATGTGGAAAGCATCAATGGCAATTCCTGCAGTGGAAAGCAAGTTTAGACGAGACCGCGCCCTTCACAGACCTGCGGTGCTCCGCCATCTGCTCATTAATACACCGACCCGTCTGGCCGATGTATGACCTAACACACATGAGGAGGACTTCATAAACCACCCCCGTGTCACAATCCGTGAACCTGCTTTCTTTCCTATGGGCTATCGTGCATCCACCCTCCCCTCTGTGGCCCTCTGGCTCAAGCTTGTTGCGTACAGCGCTACAGTCCCCCGCCAGCTTATTCCTTGCGGTAAAAATGACGGTTGCTCCGTATCTAGCCAGCAGTGTCTAGGTGGCTCTGATCTAGCCCCCACTCTTTTTATCCGCTGCGAAATTCCGTGAACGTATGGAATCCCCACAATTCGTCCTTTCTTGCTTTCTTTTTGAACAGCACCCGCCCTCCCTGTCTCGGCTAAGATCCTTTTAGTGATCTGGCCGAGAACAAGCTCAGTATAGCCGACTTCCTTCAACCTCTTTATTTGTGCTTGGAAGCTGCCATCAAGGCTGGCATAGTGACCTCCTGTCTGAAAGCTTCCCTGGAAAATTCCTGTGAGCATAGGGTTCAGGCCAGCTTCCAAGCACAAATAAAGAGGTTGAAGGAAGCCGGCTATCCTGAGCTTGTTCTCGGCCAGATCACTGAAAGGATCTCAGCCGAGACAGGGAGGGCGGGTGGTGTTCAAAAAGGGAGCAAGAAAGGACGAATTGTAGGGATTCCATACGCTCAAGGAATTTCGCACCGGATAAAAAGAGTGGCGGCTAGATGCGGAGCAACCGTCATTTTCACTGCAAGGAAAAAGCTGGCGAGGGACTGTAGCGCTGTACGCAACAAGCTTGAGCCAGAGGGCAACAGAGGGAAGGGTGGATGCACGATAGCCCATAGGAAAGAAAACAGGTTCACGGATTGTGACACGGGGGTGGTTTATGAAGTCCTCCTCAAGTGTGGTAGTTCATACATCGGCCAGACGGGTTGGTGTATTAATGAGCGGATGGCGTAGCACCGCAGGTCTTTGAAGGGCGCGGTCTCGTCTAACCTTGCTTTGCACTGCAGGAATTGCCATGGATGCTTTCCACATCAAGCCGCCGCGGTGGCTCAGTGGTTATGGTGCTCGGCTGCTGACCCGAAAGACGCGGGTTCGATCCCGGCCGCGGCGGTTGAATTTCTTTGGAGGAGAAATTCTAGAGGCCCGTGTACTGTGCGAGGTCAGTACACGTTAAATAACCCCAGGTGGTCGAAATTTCCGGAGCCCTCCACTACAGCGTCTCTCATAGCCTAAGTCGCTTTGGGACGTTAAACCCCATAAACCAGCCAACCAACGTTTCCATATCTGAATAAGACCAGAATCTTATTCAGACACCGAGACCAAATATGCAGAGAGATAGTGCAAGCATATCTCATCAAGAAAAAAGCAGATGCACGCGTCGCTTCGCTTCTCGTCGGCCTGCTAGATGAGGAGATACCTTTCCTATGCAATTATCTTAGCACAAGTAGGCAGTACGGAACGTTGGCCTGACCGGATGCTACCTGTTCGTTTTATTCCTTGTTTTTGAGGGTTTTGTTTTATATGAATGAATTGACAGTGCACACGCCAAAGTTTATGATTGTGTTGCGTTTGTGTCTATGTGTCTGTGCCCTGGGTTATTTCGAGCTTTTATAAGCACCTATTTCCTGATATAAAAATTTAGTTGATAGTCTGGGCTCGTGTCGTGCCTTCTACCTTGTGTCCGTCTCTTTTTGCACAGTTAAAAGTATGAATCCCCACGAACTCCATAGTTTTCCGTCCTTATAAATCCTAAACTTCAGTGCTCTTCAAAGGATGACACATTTTCGAAAAATAGGCATTGAGAGACAGACAGAAACAGATGTTCGGAAAGGCGTGTAAACTAGGCGACGCCCAGTATGCTGACCTACACGGGGGCAGGAAATCAAAGTGAGAGCAAAAGAGCGAAGAGGGGAAAGGGAGATCAGTTACACAGGGTACACACAGTACACAGGAAATATAGCGTACACAGGACGCACATCAGGTTATGCACGGCGCGCAGTGAATGACTCACCATTTGTACGTGATCCACTAAATTAAAGTTTAATTCATGCGATGATCATTTTGACTTATTTCCTCGATGCACAGCACGGTAAACAGAACAACAGTTTTACTCATTTTTAAGCTTTGTACTGTACATTATGCTTGCTGCGCCCATTCAAGAAGAAAAATTACTTACATTGAACACACAGCTACCACGAAGTCATCTGCATCCACCGTAGCTTTCGTGAATTTCATAGAAATGTCCCAAAAGCAAGTATACGACGCCTTTACGTCACATGGCAACTCTTCACACAGACCTAAATGCAGAAGAAAAAGCATTCACTCATCAAATATTCATTTCAGTCATTGTTGCTATCAATGCGAGAATTTTCGACTGTTGTTATTTGCTACATTTACTGATATTATCCATAAGAACACCGGTAGGAACTACCTTTGGAAAGCACTAACCTTGTGTTTCTCTATTATTGATTCGGTAGCTGTTTCCCCTCCTGACATCCGCCTCATAAGTACTGATAAATGTAATTCTCCCTCTACACCTCACTACAGCAGTCGTCTTATCACGATTTTTTTCTTCTCATCACTCCTTATCATGTCTTCCTCTTTGTCGGTGAGTATTACGTAAGCTTCTGCAATTATTTATAAGGACTGACTGCTCATAGCTGTCAACTTGAACTAAGTGAATGAGCGAGTTCGGTTTACCTCAGCTATTCTCCAATGAGGCTTGAACCTATTCACGAAACTTATACGGTATTAAAAGTGTAAATTTCACCTTAGGTTGTCGGCTATGTTCCCAACAGCCCTCAAACACTAGGATCGTGCTCCATGTGAAATAAAGAGCCCTGAAGAAGCAAAAATACATGCTACTGCTTAAAAAAAATCTTTACAAGCTTGATCGTTCTCATTACGTCGCAATAGTTGAAATCACTCCAGCCACATTGTATGTCCACTCAAGTGCACTCAAGAGCGACGTGAAAAATATTTTCGTCGATGTCTCGGCTGGAATGGATGTTCTACTGGTCGGCGATGACTTTGCAGAACAATTTTATTCCATTTTTGAACATGATGCTATCACTTCTCTCCACAACCTTTTCGCTTGTCGCAGCATTGCTCCAACTAATTACTGAGACTGACGTTAAGTGCTCTACCACAGCTGTAACCAGCCTTTTGCTGTAGCCCTGACCACATTCTTCCTGCTTTATAAAACGCGCAGTATCAATCGGGTTCCGGTTCTCACTTCTATCTTTATTCACTACATCACCTCCGCTAGTCTCCTGCTGTTTAGAAGACAGCAGTGACAGTTTTCGTTATCAAATCTGCCTAAAGAACAAATGATGCAAAGCGCAGACCCATTTCTGTCCTCTGCGCGGCAAACTCTTGGAATCATTGCTGCACCCAATACTTTCCTTTACAATGAAAAATTCACTGCTCCCTCTACAAAAAAGTTTTTTACCTAGCCTGTCTACTACCACCAGCTTTGCATGCCACGTGTCGAAAGTGTCCGAGGCAGTGCATGGTAGGATGTGAACCGGCGCCAGTACAGCGGCCTCAACAAAGCGTTCAAAGATGTCAACTACCCATTGCTAATCCAAGGGCTGTTTTAGATGGGGATTCATGACAGATATAAAGCCGCGGTAGTTGGGTCAGCTTTAGTAGCCGGAAATTCTTCAATTACATCGCCACTAGTGGCGTCCTCATATTATGGAGTGAGCCTTACTTACCCGTCCCTCTGTGTGTGCGTGCGCGCGCGCGCGTGTGTTGTGTGTGTGTGTGTGTGTGTGTGTGTGTGTGTGTGTGCGTGCGTGCGTGCGTGCGTGCGTGCGTGTGTGCGTGCGTGCGTGCGCGCACCGCTATCCCCGGTAACAAAAATACGCAGTGAACCACGGCCTTCTATTTTTTTGCAACAGGCTATAGTATGCAGCTGCCAAATGAGAGAAAATAACATCACCTTATCCGCAAAAAAAAAAACGAAAAGGAATGAGGGTTGTAGTTGCGAAGTAGCGGTCGTAGTGTGTAAGCTGTACAGCACGTCTTTGCCAAAAAATTGATTTAGACTGCTCAGTGTACGCATTACTGCTTACTACAGCTTGTTGCAGAAAAATATGTCAGCAAAATCACCATACTTTGCTCTAAACAGCAATACGTTTGATAAAAATGCGAGCGGTGAAACCAGGAAATGTATGTGCCCTGCATATAGGGCTTTTATTTTCATACTGCCTACTATGGTGGCGCAGTCATTTCCGGGCTCCGTTTCCAATCCAAAGGATGTGGGTTGGAATCCTGGTATTTTCGTGTTGGTTTGTTTCAGTTTCGATGGCTGTATATACTGGCGCAAACTTTCCTGCTATAAATTACGCTGCAAATCACTCTTCGTTTGCCTTTTTCTTTAAACGGGTGCTCCAGGGGACGAACTGTTGCACCCCTTTACAAGGAAACCAAGAGTTAGACCCTTTGCAGTTCGCCCTGAAAGGGACGAATGGCAGCGACAGATCAGTTAATCCCCAAAAGAACTAATCACTCACCTCCTTTTAGCCCCTTTTTTATTAGAAGCACCTTTGGGGATTTATCGCGGATTACTCGCTCACTGTCAATGAATGCGACGACGCTGGCGGTAACGGCAGATTTTCTGTAGCACGGACTCCTAAACGTTATCGCGTTAAAACGCCCCCGATTTACCTGGTTAAGCTAAATGCGAGTTAGATGTTTAGGTTTTCATCACCTTGAAATTTTAGTGGCACCCAAAGGTTCTTGCAGTCGTTCCTCAGATTTTCTTTTGCGATAAGCCGCCTAGCTGAGCTGCTCGTTGCGATTTGAGCCGCCGTTTTCTCTCCTCGTCGGTCTATGGGGCCACTTATGCGCACCTTTCTGCAGCACATTCCTCCGTTCACTTCGCAATTTGTCTCTTCTTTCTCGCTCTTCATCTGTTTTTGCGTCCCGTTTAGCAAGTTTCAGTTATCTATGCTGCTGTTCTTCTACTTGCAGCTTCGTTACACCCACTGGATCGGCCGGTTGACTCGCGTTAGCGTTCTATTCTCCTGTGTTACTGATCAGCTCGTCGTGCACGTCATTCAGCTTCAGAATCTGTCGTATAGGACCGGCTTCTTCCATGATTTCCTGCTTGGTACACTGCACGTTCATCCACCGAGTTCTTCCTTCGTCTAGACGCGCGAGGAAACGCGTTTTTCTCTCTTTTTCGTCGCACCCTCTCTCAACTGGGCTACAGTTGGCGCCGTGTCCTACCTCCCACTGGCTAAAGCTGGCGCCAGCCTCCTCTGAGCTTGCTCACGTTATTCCGAGGCTTCTTCCGCACATCACAGCCTCCTCGGTAGCGACCAAGCTAGTGCTAGCGTAGTAAAAAGTCTGTTATGAATCAAGATGTTACAACTCACTTTTATGCAGAGCGCTTAGGAGTAACGGCGTGATTTCCAAAAGCCAAGGCAGTGGAGCATACTCCATAGACGAATTATTGGTTTGGTTTATTGGGGTCTAACATGCCAAAGCGACTCAGGCTATGAGGAACCCCTCAGTGAAGGGCTCCGTAACTTTCGACCATCTGGAGTTCTTTAACGTGCAGTGACATCGCACTGTACACGGGCCTCTAGAATTTCGCCTCCATAGAAAATCGACCGCCGTGGCCGGGATCGGACCGGCGTCTTTCGGGTCAGTAGCCGGGTGCCGGAACCACTGAGCCACCGGCAGATTGAGGCGGAGCATACGAATTACGACGTGATGTGACTTGGTAATTGGTAAGATAAGGCAAAAGAGACGGTGTGGTGCAATCGCGTACGGGCAATACCAGTTTAATGACCTAACCATATTCATAAACAACTAAATGTTACGTGATTGAACGCATCTAAGCAAAATACAAGGTGAAAAAAAATGTGGGCACTTTGGCATCCTAAAGTTCGCTAGGCGATAGCCTTGGCTTGATGCTGTTCACGCCTTCATTCAGCCCCCTTGGCTTTGCTGCCCGGCGACGCGTTCAACCGGCGCTGACGAATGCGTTCGTTGATCTTTCGCCGTTTCGTGTTCGGAGAGTCGCCCTGCCTCTGCTGAGCCGAACCACATTGCGCGGAATCACTGGACCGCTTGGGAGCTATCCTCCTCAATTAGCTGCCGCACACCGACTCACGACGGAGCAGCGCTCGGCGCCGCCGCGCGGACAGCTCCACCTGTCGACGAAGATGACGTCACATTTTGGCAGCTATGCTCGTCGAACAGTCACCCCCCGGAGTTGGATGTAACGCATCACGGACGGACGGGAGAATGAGCAATTAAATGCTTTCGCCATAATACTGAGATCGAGCTACACGGAATATTAGAGAGTTCGAGAGAGCGCGGAGAAACGCTGCCCTATCTATGCAGTGCAAATGGCAGATGTGGTTTCGGGGATGCCGGCGAGCATGGGCCGCGCATCTTATGGCCGCCGTCATCGCTCTCGACGTATCAAGCACCGGAGGACAATCGCTTGCCGTGCTACGTTCCTGGTTGGCTTTACTGCCGTCGCACGCACCGAATCCATCCTAGCTCATAACACGTGCTTGGCCAAACCGTCCGTTACTATACGGGAAAAAGAGGTAGCTTATCTGGACAAGTGCTTTGCGTCTTGATAGCAGGAGCTGGCGGTGACTGTTGTGTTTAGTTTTCTTCTTTTGGTTTTTGACCAACGATTTTATCGCACTTTCTTCCTTTATAATTCTACGTGTTTTCGAATAAACTTCCAGTTGTTAGTCAGCGCTCGTGTCGTCTACTCTTTCTGTCCTTGTGTGTCGCGCTAAATTTTTCAAGATCCATCCTAGCAATCCGCCTGGCTGGCGTGTTTACTGCCGACGCGCCCTCGTGCTAAAGAAAGGCGATCAAAATGAAACGTACACACATGCGCTAAAGGTACGTCTCGAACGGAAAGCAAGAAGTTCACTAGACAGATGGGAAACAGTGAGAAACATGCGTATTTGCAAGCGAAGACGGATCATCTGGAACGTGGTTGTGAAATGGAGGCAAAACAGAATGAAACAAAAACTGCAAAATCGCGGGAGGGAACCCCAAGGGAGTGGTGCTTCTCTTCAATGGCTTGCAGAGAAAAAACATCGCCTAACCCACCCGAACAGGGCAGGGAAGAAGTTGGATGAGGTTAAATAAAACAGGAAAAAAAATGTAGGGGTCATACTACCTCCACCTTAAAGGTATGACGCGATATCATTAATGGTTAACCCTTTAACCTCCAATTAAATCCCCCTCCCCCCTCCAAAAAAACGTAACAAGATCACCTAATTCTTTTGAAGTTAGTCATAATTTCATCTATGTACCTCTTATTCTGAAACAATATTACTTCACTGATTTGTGCATAGCGCTAGCAAAAAGTTTTAAAAAGAGATCACTCTTAACTGAGGGCGGCTTTCCCTCCGTGTGTGCATAGTAATAGGTTACGACGTACAGAAATGCGCCTTACATAGTTGGTCCGATCCATCGTAATGGACTATAAGTGGATAGATGTTCCTTCTCCTAACACAAGCTTTAATGAATAGTACTCAACGTGCCGTACCAAGTGCGTCACTGTGGTCGTCGCCTTGCACTCGTCGTCATCTGAAACCGTATCTAGCTCGCAAACGAAGACAGGGAGATTGTCGAAAACACTTTCTAGATAGTCAGCAGCTCGGCAGCCAGAAGTGCTCCAAGAAGTGGCTCTTTTTTTAATGATCTCGCCGCCGTCGACATTCTCCATGTGAGACATCATTATGAAATTACTGTTGTATGGCTTAATACGCGATGAAGCTGCTTTCGCATCGATGTTGCAGCTGAGGGCGCTTCGGTACTGGCTAGTGCTGTAACAAAGGTGTTACTCTCGTCAGGACTTTACTGTGAACTCCTTCACATAATAAAGTAAAGATATTCTCAATTTCCACGAAGCCTTTAGCAGCGCAGCCAGCAGACCCAGGCGAGCCGTACCAGGCAGCAGCAGCAAAGCGGCTACGGGAAGAATGCTTATTTTTGAAGTCCTCAATCCCAAGCTTTGTTGTGAACGCTAACAAACAGTACCAACGCATTGTTGCGAGGCCAGAGGCCGGCATCCAGGCTGAGAGGTCGGTCCTGAGGTGCGCCCCCCTACGTCATTATGACGCTTGTACTCGAACGGTGCAGGTCGAAACCGCCACGGCATCTTCCTCTTCGCTCACGTTGTAGCACATGCGGGTAGCGAAGGACCAGAGTGTTTTCGAGAACCGAGCACGCGCGCAAGCAACGCGGCCACAGCAGGTGAAACTCTCGAAAGCGCGCGAACATCGTCATTCCCTAGAGTTCTCGTTTCGAACGAGAACGAACGAGAAGTTGACCCGCAGGGGGCCCCTACAAGTGGGAACAACGGTGTCGTCGAGCTGCTGACTGGTCGCAAGCCACTGCGGGTCGCTTGGCCTTTGCGACTCGCAAGTGTGAATGTGCTTTTAGTTCTGTTGTGCTCTGGATCGCCTTCTCCCGATCCGTGCTTAGTTAGGGCGTAGCTCAGAGCGAATCAGCTGCTGGGACCGGGCAGCGGGCCGTTAAGCTGTAGTTCCTATTTAGTTGTTTTCCTGTGATGAAGCGCCAACTACTGGGCGTGTTTAGGAATAAGCTGCCCCTCGGACCTGAAATCAAGGAAGGCGTGGCAAGCACGAACTTTAATAAAATCCCTAACTTTCTGTGTAAGTAAAACAGCGCTAGATAAGGGACAAAGGAAGAACAACACAGCACAAGGCGCTATTTACTAGCAACTCGATTTTTATTCCGCCGTAAGCGAAATATATATCCGGAAAGTAAGACAAAAACACAAAGATAAAGAATACAGACACTCAGGTACATAAAGTGTAGTCATTGCAGGTGCATGCACAAGTCACGAAGTTAGATAGCGAATTTCTTTGTCAAGTAGCTTTGTTCTTCCTTTGTCCCTTGTCTAGCGCTGTTTTACTTATATATGATATACGAACTTGCCCAAGCCTCCGCCTTAACCCTAACTTTCAACGTGCGCATCAGTCCTCCCTTCCTCTCACCTTATTATCTCGCCCCTTCCTCATCCTCGCTCTCTCAAATTTTCCTGCTTTTAATCCTCCCTCCCCTCACCGAGTGAAGCCACCAAGAGGGGAGGGTGAGAGCGCCCTCATCAGGTTGCCCATGTCTGTTGGAGACACAACGCGGGAAGCGGAGCTTAGCCTCACAACGGACATCGACGGGACAACGCTGGGGTGTGCCGCTGAACGGGAGCAATAAAAAAAGAATCAAAATGCTAAAAAATTAGCGTTGCTTTAGCTTTGGCTAAAACAAGTAGCTTCAGGATGGTTTAGAATGGCAAAGTCTTGTTATGCTGTTCGTAGAGCGTTTCTTTGGTGCTTTCCAGGCTAAACCATCGTGGAGCTGCCGCTTCCAACTCGGTTTAACCAAAGCTGAAGCACCGTCAATTTTTATGCCAGCCTGAACACTTGAAGTCACGGCCTAGCACGAGAACACCGCATGTGCACTTCGTGCCAGGCGCATCGATGCTACTTCCGTTATGTACTCGGTTTAGGAGGCCGTGACGTCAAGGCCTAGCACGTGAACACCGCATGTGCACTTCGTGCCAGGCGCATCGATGCTACTTCCGTTATGTACTCGTTTTAGGAGGCCGTGACGTCACGGCCTAGCACGTGAACACCGCATGTGCACTCCGTGCCAGGCGCATCGATGCTACTTTCGTTATGTACTCGGTTTAGGAGGCCGTGACGTCACGGTCTAGCACGTGAACACCGCATGTGCACTCCGTGCCAGGCGCATCGATGCTACTTTCGTTATGTACTCGGTTTAGGAGGCCGTGACGTCACGGCCTAGCACGTGAACACCGCATGTGCACTCCGTGCCAGGCGCATCGATGCTACTTTCGTTATGTACTCGGTTTAGGAGGCCGTGATGTCACGGTCTAGCACGTGAACACCGCATGTGCACTCCGTGCCAGGCGCATCGATGCTACTTTCGTTATGTACTCGGTTTAGGAGGCCGTGACGTCAAGGCCTAGCACGTGAACACCGCATGTGCACTTCGTCCCAGGCGCATCGATGCTACTTCCGTTATGTACTCGTTTTAGGAGGCCATGACGTCACGGCCTAGCACGTGAACACCGCATGTGCACTCCGTGCCAGGCGCATCGATGCTACTTTCGTTATGTACTCGGTTTAGGAGGCCGTGACGTCAAGGCCTAGCACGTGAACACCGCATGTGCACTCCGTGCCAGGCGCATCGATGCTACTTTCGTTATGTACTCGGTTTAGGAGGCCGTGACGTCACGGTCTAGCACGTGAACACCGCATGTGCACTCCGTGCCAGGCGCATCGATGCTATTTTCGTTATGTACTCGGTTTAGGAGGCCGTGACGTCACGGCCTTGCACGTGAACACCGCATGTGCACTCCGTGCCAGGCGCATCGATGCTACTTTCGTTATGTACTCGGTTTAGGAGGCCGTGACGTCACGGCCTAGCAGGTGAACACCGCATGTGCACTTCGTGCCAGGCGCATCGATGCTACTTCAGTTATGTTCTCGGTTTAGGAGGCCGTGACGTCACGGCCTAACACGTGAACACCGCATATGGACTTATTCCTAGGGGCGCCGGCGCTCCATCTGTCGTGTACCCGGTTAAAGATGGCTTGACGTCGCGCCCTATCACGTAAACGACGCGCTTAGGCTCCTCGGAAAGCCCAAAGTCGATCACGTGACCACATTTTGGTTGACCTTGACGTCCCCGCCTTGACCTTGACTCTTGATTTGTCTAACTGTTTGACCATTGTTCTGACCATAAACCATCCACCGGTTCTCCAAACTTATAAACTGACTTTGCCTGAGCCTTAAAGATCATTGGCGACACACGGCGATCTCAGCCCGACACCTGTGCTAATGAAGTCACCGCTTCAAAGCCGAGCCAAACTGCGCGCAAGCAATAGGTGACCTGGTCGATACCATTCTTAATACCATGGCCAGCAATGACTCTGCCAGTTCCGGCATACAGATGCAGGGACCAATGAGCAAGGCATGGCGGTATGGTTCAGTAGCCGTCACGCGAGAAGTTTCGAAATTTACTAAACGTGCTGAGGTGCACTGCAACAGTTGAAGTGGAGAACATTTGCGTGAGCTAAACATGGCTTTCTATTTATACCCGCTCGTTGCAACAGCTTTGGTATCAAGCGCGTCTGGAATACCAGGTGCATACTTCCATGCACTGCAGGAAAGCACATACGTGCACAGGCCTTCGCAAAGCAGCAAAAACGCCACTATAGGGCACTTATCAGATGGTCCATGCCTTCTGCCCTTCCTTGCTCACTGCCAACTTTGCGTGGGGTGGCTAAAATAGCACACCGAGAGTTTCAAAATTTAGAACGAGAGTAGTTATCCCAAACTGCTTAAAAACCAGATTACATGATTGTTGTGGCTGCGTGCAGTTATTTAGCACTATAATTTTCCCCTGTAAAAACATAGACCGTGCAGACTGTCGGTTATCGCTAATGGCTATCACTGACAAAGGTGAACAAAAAATGGAGGCAAATAGATTAACAAGGATTTAGCTCACAATAAAATTTAATAAAGTAGCACCACCAAAACAGTACAAGCAAACAACTAAGCGTAAAAAAGAAGAAAGTTAAGATGGAAAAGGCAAAATGTTATAATTATGGTAAAAGGTGCCTGCGCAAAGAACTGCTCAGAGTTTTCGTTTTCAAGAACAGAGAACAAAGTCTAAACAGAGTAATGATGATGATGTTCTCATACTTCAGACATGGCAGTAGCGCGAAACACACACACACAAGACAGGTTACGCGACGAGCGCAAACTTACAACTGATTTTATTCAAAATGCAAAGCACATATTTAAAGGAAGAAAATAGAATGCACTTTGAGCATGCGCATCGAAATTATACATGATGTTGCAATCAGTAGCATACCAAGGTCTGCACTTACATCGTCTTTTCGAGAAAGGCTACCTCACTATTGTACAGTGCAACCGAAGAATCACTGATACATGCTTGTCCTCTTTTCTTTATGAAATACGCTTCCATCACTTCACGTGCAATTGAATCTCGATTTCGCCCAGAACTCTGATCTCATTAAGCCGTGGCCGACAGTGACCGCAGGACAGGCAATGCTTTGCCAAATTTGATCCCTCCCCCGTTGTTAGCGATAACCCATGTTCCCGTGCACGATCGTTCAAGCAGCGTCCAGTCTGGCCACGTACGTTTTTCCACAAGTCAGTGGTATTTCGTAGACAACTCCGACGGCGCATTCTGCAAAGGGCCCAGCGTGCTTCTTGTCACAACCACTTGTCTTTGTTCCTTGATTGGTGATGCGGGGGCATAGCTTTGCCAGTTTGGACGGTACTGAAACACCATTGGCACATTGTCCTTTCCCGCCACCTTCCGCCTTTCCCGCCCCTGCAGAATGCGCCGTCAGAGTTGTGTACGAAATACCACTGACTTGTGGAAAAACGTACGTAGGCCAGACTGGACGCTGCTTGAACGATCGTGCACGGGAACGTGGGTTATCGCTAACAACGGGGGAGGGATCAAATTTGGCAAAGCATTGCCTGTCCTGCAGTCACTGTCGGCCACGGCTTAATGAGATCAGAGTTCTGGGCAAAAGTCGAGATTCAATTGCACGTGAAGTGATGGAAGCGTATTTCATAAAGAAAAGAGGACAAGCATGTATCAGTGATTCTTCGGTTGCACTGTACAATAGTGAGGTAGCCTTTCTCGATAAGACGATGTAAGTTCAGACCTTGGTATATGCTACTGATTGCCACATGATGTATAATTTCGATGCGCATGCTCAAAGTGCATTCTATTTTCTTCCTTTAAATATGTGCTTTGCATTTTGAATAAAATCAGTTGTAAGTTTGCGCTCGTCCCGTAACCTGTCTTGTGTGTGTGTGTTTCGCGCAACTGCCACGTCTGAAGTATTAAACCAACTAGCCCGACAACGCGTTCTACTTAATCATATGTTCTCAGACTTAATGGCACATACCCAATGACAGACGGCCTTTCTGAACCTATTTTCTTTGCGGCATGTTTCGAACAACGACTTTTTCTTTCAGGCATAGATATGCGCGATTATTCTTCTTCCTTCTTATGTTAACACACGATTGACCACTAAGAGCAGAAATACTTCATCACGTGCGCCATAAAATCAACGAGGTTGAATAATTCGCAAGCCACGCTTCTATGGCTAGCAATACCTGTTTATGCTGCACCAGGCTCTGTCATCGCAGTAGCATTGTTGCTATGTGCGGTGTAATATTATCTTCGTCAATAATAATAACATCTGTTCGGCGCTGGCTGACATCAAAAATAAAATTTTAAAATTATCTCTTTCATGAGGCTTTATCCGGAGAACAAACGCACCTTTTTTTAATGAAATAAGCAATTTTTGAGCTCCTGACAGTGGTGAGCCAGGGGAGGAGCGCACCCGAGCAGTGTAGCCCCAGTCAACTAAGACTGTTATTCTTTTACTGGTATCATTTTACTGGTATTCAGTAGATCACTACATTCCTGCTGTGCTATCATACGTAAGTTGACATGCTTGGTGTGGCCAGATTTCCCCGGATTTGCGGTAACTGAATATTATGCTTCCTCTTTGAGGATCTGTTCACCTCTTTTCTAGAGCTTCCTGATAACAGTGCGCTCACCTTGTGTAAAGAGGAAACCTGTGAGTAGAGCCGCCAAAACTGCTTTGCTTGTTGTCGTCCTTGCCATTGCTGTGATCGATTTCGAAAGTGGACGCTTTTCCATGCGCTTGTTGAGTAAGTGACGCGATCAGAAGAGGCGCACCGATTCTATTACTCGTCCTTCTTCGAGGTCCACAAAAGAGCGACTGACTAACGTGAATCCGATAGCCAAGGTCTTTGAGTCTCTGTACTCAGCTTTCTTATTTGTTCCTTTAGGGCGCACATCAAGTGTCTCGCGCGAGCAGTCATGTGGTGAGACGTGTTTTCTGGCTCGACGTCACCTACGAACTAATCTCGTTCGAAGGTTCTTGCCAGGATATAGGCCGATATATAAAAGAGAGGAGCTTGCCTTCTGTTGCGAGTATCAAGCTCAGCGGGCAGAAAAACAGCAGCGCTTGTCAGCTTCCGGCACGTGCCATTTTCCTTCCCGGATACGGGTCTCCGTTCAGTGCCGCGACTTCAAGCGTCTAAGAGTGTAGCGGTTGCATTTTACTCTAACGTTTTTTTCTTGTTTCTTAACATGCGAGCCAGGCGGCTTACAGAAGCCACACTGAGCTTGCGTCTTCCTGCACACTGCGCACGAGGAGGCGACATCCGCAGTGAGAACTCCTTGTGCCGACGATTCCAAAGGCGCTGACGGAAAATTCAGGCCACGCCTCATGCTGCTTTCGGTGTGAGAAGGGGGTCCTGGAGTTCATTTCTGATGCGCTGGAAGAAGTCCAAATATCATAAACAGAAAGCTTTCTATTTCGACAGCTCTGTACTTTCCTTTTAGCTCACTTTTGGCGAAGAAGGGTAAATTCGCCGTCATCAAAAATGACATATTATCCATTACGGTTCGATACGAAATTGGGTGGCATTTATTTATTTATTTTATTTATACAGAATACCCCTAAAGGCCCTCGAGAGGGTATTACATAGGGGGGGGGGGCACAGGCAATTGAACAGAATAAAAACAAAAACAAAAAACCCACCAATATAAAACAAACAACAAAAGCACAAATAAGACACTTTGGATGACAAAAGTAAGCAAAAGAATCAATCAAAAGCACAAGTGAGACACTTTGCATGACATATAAGTAAGCAAAAGAATCAAAAGAATGGCAGCGCGGCAAAGAACGAAGATTACTGCAGTATTAAAATTATACAAACAGAACACTAATACAATGAATCTTTTTAGTAACAAATCCTGCAAAAAAAGGAAGCCATGAACAAATAAAATAACCATGTATGCGAAGAGTTATGCAGTAATTATTGAAGATATAAGTTAAAAATATTTATCAGGATCACTGGTGGTTGCGATATGTGAAGGCAGAGTGTTCCAGTCAGATATTGTGCGTGGTAAGAATGAATGCGCATAGATAAATGTTCTGCACGTGAAACGTCTAACTTTAAAGGGATGATCGCGACGGTCAAAAAACGAAGGAGGCAAAGAAAAAAAGTCGTTATGAAGTGATGGATGATGATAAAGTTTATGAAAAAGTGATAGTCGTGCAATTTTACGGCGGAGACATAAATCCTGGAGACCTGCGCGTTTCTTTAAGGCTGTGACGCTGGTGTTACGTGAATAATCGGAGCAAATAAAACGAACGGCGCGGTTCTGCAATGATTCAATGTTATTTATTAGGTAAGATTGGTAAGGGTCCCAAATAGCCGATGCATATTCAATTTTAGGTCGAATTAGAGTGGTATAGGCATGAGCACGGAGGTGAGGAGGAGCATGCTTTAGGTTATGTTTTAAGAGACCTAATCACCGATTAGCAGATGCAAGCATAAGGTTAATATGGTGGTTCCACGCTAAGTCTGAATGAAGGTGAAGTCCTAAGTACTTATACGTGGTGACTAGCTCTAGTGAGCTATTATTTAAGGAGTATGCTGTTTGAATTCGAGACATTCGGTTAGTAAAAGACATCAATTTAGTTTTTGAATGATTAAGTTGCATAAGCCAGGTTGAGCACCATGCTGTTACTGAATCCAGGTCAGATTGAAGGGATTGGCAATCGGTGTTAGAATAAATTTTGCGATAAATTACACAATCCTCAGCAAAAAGTCTGATATGGGAAGAAATGGAATCCGGTAAATCGTTGATAAATATTAGGAAAAGTAAGGGGCCAAGCACACTTCCTTGTGGGACGCCAGAGTGTACTTGGCTGAAAGACGAATTGTGGTTATTGACAGTTGTAAATTGAGACCTGGAAAAGAGAAAATCTTTAACCCATGCAATGACAAGAGGGTGAATATTAAGCAGTGCTAGTTTCATTAATAACCTGTTGTGAGGTACTCTGTCGAAAGCTTTAGAAAAATCAAGAAATATGGAGTCTACTTGAATGCCAGCATCAATCGATGAATGTATGTCTTGAACGAATCCGGCAAGTTACGTTTCGCATAAGTTGCCTTTACGGAACCCATGTTGATATTTAAAGATAATGTTATGTTCTTCAAGATAGTTAATTACCTGCGAGCGAATTACGTGTTCAAGAAGTTTGCAAACAGTGCTAGTTAATGAAATGGGTCGGTAATTTAGTGGTGAGGAACGATCGCCAGACTTGAAAATTGGCACAACCTTAGCTAGGCGCCAGTCCAGCGGAATCACGCCTGATGATAGAGATTGTGAAAAAATAGCGGACAAGATGCGATGAATACCATCAGATAAATTTTTGAGTATTTTGTTATTAAATCCAAGGTGATCTGATGCTGATGTTGTTTTAAGCTTCCCTAATAAGGATAAGATACCGGTCTCACTGATAAATATTTCGGACATTGATGTATTAGAAGTGCTGACAGAAATAGGAGGTTGAGGGAGATCTTCACGGGTAAAAACGGATGTGAATGCGTTATTGAAAAGTTCGGCGCATCCGGCCACTGGAACACTGCTGCCTTCCGCGTTGGTAAGAGTAATGTCAGGATGATTAGCGGGGTTTATTATCTGCCAGAACTTTCGTGGATTGTTTGTTAGCATTGCCGGTAGATCGTGTGTGAAGAAGTGCCTACGTGCAGATATCAGCTCAGACTGATATTCCTTATCACATAGTTTGTATCGTTGCCAAGATTCGGAGTGTCTGTTCTTGTCGGCTTGTCTGTAAAGGCGCTTTTTCTTGTTATTAAGGCGACGTAGATGCCTATTAAACCAAGGCGCTGTGTTAGTGCAAGGGATACTGATGACGGGTATGAATCTGTCAATGAGAGTAGCAAGTTTCACGCTGAACAGGTTCCAGATCGTTTCCACGGAGCGTGACGAAAAATCGCGAAGAAAATGATCAGCAAAGACTGACAACTGAGCGTTTATTTCGCCGAAGTTTGCTCGGTTGTAGCACCTTATTTGTTTAGTACGAGTTACCTTTTTATGGGGCACAAAATTCAGGTTACCTGTGATTATGGAATGGTCGGAAAGGACTTCTAAGAGCGCAATGTTGGAGCAAAGGTAAGGATCACTTGTCAAGATAAGATCGAGATAAGTATCACTTGTCAAGATAAGTAACGTCCATTCACATGGACGTTACTTTTATTTTAAAAACATTTTTAAAAACATTTCTTTGTGGAAGTATGAGCGCTCCACAATATTAATGGTTTCTTTTCTTTTATTTTTCTTGGAAACATTTGTTAATAATAAATGCCTTAATTTCATTTTGCTGCTTCAACCTGCCGTAAGAAATTTCCAGACAGCCCGCTTCTACAGCACATCAGTTTTAGAAGAAAATAAATGAAAGGGGAAATTGTGCTCATTATTGGGGTTTTCTTAAGCGCCATGCCTTCATTCCCGTCCGGAGGTAAATAACTCAGGGGTGTGGAGCCGGTCTTTCGCAGCTCACCCTCACACAGGAAGCGCTGCTGTAAACACCATGGCAGCAGGCCGTAATGGGTACTCGTTACAGATGGCTTCCTGCGAAAACGAAACATGTGATAAGCAAGGAACGAATTGCGTAGAGCGCCCTATTGAGAGGAATTCTTAACAAAATGATTATCCAGGCACAGAGAGCGCCCTCCCCGCCCCCCATTTCATGCACTGTTTACACTGGTGTGCAATAGGGAGCCCAATCGACGCGCTTCCGCTCACGTTGCTACCCCGACTTCAAGGCACTTCTAAATTCAGCAGGACGACCGCGAGTCCTGAAAAAGCAACGTAGGGAAACGCTTAGTACATTATATGTAGCAGAGCAGACATTTGGGCTAGTTAGTGTGAATTCATGGTGGAACAACAGCGTAAACGTAGACAGAGAACACCGAACAAGAAGGGAGACACTACGAGCGCTGACTCGCAACTAAGGTTTATAGGAAACACGGAACAGAATATATATAGTAACCAACTAAGACTGCTTATGTCATACCCATGGGATAATAGATTACGTGCACGGGGTTAAAGAGACATCTAAACAAGAGCGGCGCGCGTGTGCACCCAGCTGTTCAAGTATCTGAATTCCATATCTGACAGGGCCACTGACGGTTCGCTGACGCACCGGTTGCCGTTTTTTCTAATATAGAAGGCTTCCATCATCTCCCTGGTCACCTTGTCTTTGTGGCGAAAAAGCACATTCGTTCTCGGGAAAAGGGGGGTGCATTTGCAAACCCGGCAGTGTGCTGGTAGGTTGTCTCGCGAGTCACTGCCGAGTAAGTTGCGGTGCTCAAAGAGCCTTACGTTTACACAGCGCCCCGTTTGCCCAATATACTCTTTACCACAAGAAAGTGGCAATCTATAGACAACACCCTTTTCACAAGGAATGAAAGGCGATACATGCTTAGTTATACAAGCCTTCTTGTGGGTACCAGCTGCCAGTTTTTGATCCACTTTGGGGCAAATAGCAGTAAGCTTCTTTAGTGCCGAGAACACCACCCTAACGTCGTACTTTTTTGCCCCGCTCTTTAACCCATGGGAAAGCCTGTGAGCGTACGAAATGACAGCCGGCCTACGGCGCTCACTGTCAACCCCGCCTCTTCCGTTGGCCCCTGTCGTTACCCACCCTGGGGATGACGTGGTCGGGAAAACCACTACTTTTCATCCGCAGTACTTGCTCTGACACGCGTTCCCCAACACGATGGTGGCAGAACCTAGAAGTGGCGGCCTTAAGGCACGAAACAGCGATACCGTCCTTGATCAGTTTTGAGAGCCCTGACTCATACCCAAGGAGTGGCTGTCAGATATGCAATTCCGATGCTTGAACCACCGGGTGCACACGCGCGCCACTCTTGTTCAGATATGTCTTTGACGTCATGCACGTAATCTCTTTCTCTGTGGTTATGACATAAGCAGTCTTAGGTGGCTACTGTATTTATTCTGTTCCGTTTTTCCTATAAACCTTAGTTGCGAGTCACCGCTTGTAGTGTCTCCCCTCTTGTTCTGGATTGTCTAAGTTTGGGCTTTTGTTCCACCATACATTATATGTGGCGGATAACTGTTGAGAAACATTAGTCATTATCTTCGGCGTCCCCCTAGAACTGTCTCTATCGCAGGGGAGGCAGACTGCTCTCGTTGTCGTGCTGCGCCACATTGTTTCCCACAGGTGATGGCGTGAACTCGGGCGCTGTGCTGCCGGTTTACTTGTCTTAACCAGCTACTGATACCGGTGCACGCAAAATTTTGATCATTTATTCAGCCTACGAGGCGAAAGTAGGCGGTACTCAGTGCGAAATCGTCGTTGATCTCTATAATGCCGCGAATCTTAGCAGCGTTTGTTTGTTCGTTTTTCAAAGGGGCCAGCACGCCGTATTATTGCTTTTTTGTGGTGTAACGCGCAATCAGATTTTTCTCTATTCATGGCATCTAGGCGTAGCAGATTCCACATAGTTCCAGAATGTTCTGGTAACTTTGCACGTTTGCGCTCCCTAGCGCTCGCTGAAAAGGCAGTTCTTTCTTATACGCATTGTTGACCCTGTTTCATCATGTATATTTGTATTCTATTTTTTTCCATTTTTTCTATTTTTTTAATCCCACTCCTGTAATGACCCCTCTGGGTTTGGCAGTATTCCAAATAAATAAATAAAATAAATAAATAAATGTTCTAGTAACTTTGCACGTTTTATCTCGAAAGTTCGCTTTCAGCTTTAAATTGAGCATGACCAAGTGCGGCGGGCATTCGGTTCCATGACCGCCGAGCACGCTGGTTGCTACGCCGCCGCCGCCTCATTCAGTTCTTATGAGGGCGCAAGTTAGCCCAAATAAGTTTTATGGTTTATGGGGTTTAATGTCCCAAAGAGGCTCAGACTACGATGGACGCCGTAAATTTCTCCGGCTCCGGAAATTTCTGACCACCTGGGGTTCTTTACCGTGAACTGACATCGGGCCTCTAGAATTTCGCCTCCATCCAAATTCTACCGCCACGGCCGGGCTCGAACCCCCGTCTTTGGGGTCAGCAGCCGAGCGGCATAACCACTAAGCCACCGCGGCGACAGTCAGTCCCAATAAGGAGTTTTGTTTCTGAAGACCTTTTCTTGTCTTGCTGCTCACCGGAATGCAGCCACCACTACGCGAGAATATAACGAAGAAATCTGGCTGCGGTCGCAGTCAGCGCGCATGTTCTCTTGCAGCGGCGCATTGTAACTGAGGACATTCAAGTTGTACAAGCTGCAAGTTTTAATGCGAAAGCATTGCTAGTCCAGTTACAAGTGAAGGCAGGGTCTTGTGTGTGTTAGTTTGTATACGCAGAGATGGTACACAAAATTCCAGAGATGGAAAGAAAAATGGGATGACCTCAAGAAGCGGCCGTAGAAGAGACATCATCAAGAGCTAGGACAGATTTTGACACGAGACATCATCAAGATAAGCGTCATGAGTTTCATTGTTCTTCCTTTTCTCTATGGTAAATTGTTTTTAACGGGTGGTTCACTAGCACAAAGGGTAAACACTGAATATGTTCTCTCGTTACAACGAGCAGTATAAAAAATGACAGGAATAAAAATAAATAATAGCAATAAATCGCAATAAAAATAGCCAGAAGATATATTTCTAGTTTCACTGCATGTCCGATCAGTGCCAGGTAGGTTGCAATTCTCCTCTGAAATTTGGGTCACATTTAACGGTGACGATAAACCAGAAAGATTGCAAAATTGGCTCACAGATTGTACTAATAGGCCCATACATGACCCAGCAAAAAACAACCATTTGCTAAGCATAAGAAGAACAATTCATTGGCAGCCGCAGTGCAATCCACTAGAGCAGAGGGAATACCACGGCATACTAGAATAGGTTTAGGTTTATTGGGTTTAACGTACCAAAGCGACTCACGTTATGAGAGACGCCGTAGCGAAGGGCTCCGGAAATTTCGACCACCTAGGGTTCATTAACGTACACTGACATCGCAGAGTATAGAGGCCTCTAGAATTTCGCCTCCATCGAAATTCAGACCGCGGCCGGGATCGAACCCGCGTCTTTCGGGTGAGCAGCTGGGCACCGTAACCATTGAGCCACCGTGGCGGCCAAACCCGCCGCCTCGTCTCATGTTTCGATCGCGTCGAAAGCAATGGTAGTCATGGAAGTACGACTCCCGTGTCCGCTACAGCAAAAAGAAGCCATCTTTCCATGCCTAGTATATTTGGTGGGTGCACGCAGTTGACAAGTAACAAAGAAGACGTTAACCTTATTATTTATTGTTCTGCAGTCGAGTAACAGAACGCTGAGCGCTGGACCACTGCATACAAATGAGCCGGTCATAGCTGAGCAACGCGCCTTAACGCGCAATCAACTTCATATCGCCTATCATCCAGTTGCAGCGTATCATATCGCAAGATCGGTTTCGTTCCCTCTGGCCCATTGTGTTTTGCAAATTGCCGCAATATCTTTCTTTTCTGACAGGTAGCACAGGCGAAATCTTCCGATATGCTGCCTTCTGAGCGTTCCTCTTAATGGGCTTTGAGCAGAACTGTCTGATGTTCCTTAATCGAAGAAAACCTCACGATTATCGGGCGCTGTTAATCAGCGTAGTGCTCCCCATTCTATGGCCGTGCTGAATTGTAGCATTAGTGAGCCCCTTGTTAGCCTTTTATAAATCGGCAATTAGTTACTCTCGCTTCGCCTCTGTCTGCTTTGGTGCTGGGTCCATGGAGCCAGAAAGCAAGAAGTGACGCTTTTCTTCTATGTTTTCGGTGCTGCTCACTTTTTCTGCACTTTTCGGCAATCTTTCATGTTCTTCTTGTTGCAGTTGTTGAACGTCGTTCGGAGACGTTTCCATAACGTCAATTTTTGCAAGTGCAAACTCTGTAGACAAAAATACGAAGTTACAGGCGGTTTACACCACTTGTAAGCTAGTTTTGTTTAGTACCGATAGTTGCTAAATATGATAGCTTTTTTTGCCACTAAAAAACTTATTAGTCCCTGTTTTTGCTCTGCGTTGTATTGAGCGTCCCCACCGCATCAGAGTATAAGTAACAAACAAAGCGCCTGACTGCGCAGAAATGTTGCTTCAAATGTTGCACAGCACACAGGCATCTAGTATTTCGCCTGCATCGAAATGCGCACACCGCGGCCGGGATTAAACCCGCGCATTTCCTGCCAGAAGTAAAGCGTCATCAGCAGTGAGTCAGCGCGGCGCCTAGAAAAAATATGGGAAGGAACCGGCAGTGCCTAATATGGTCTTTCCGAAAAATGTTGAATAGAACCAGTCTGCCGAAGATGTAGCGAGTGCGTGAAAGCCACTGTCATTCTACCCGTTCCAATCCTCTCTGACCAATTGCCGCTTCCATGGATTTGTAGGGTAAATTCACCGCCAATGCCTCCCACCACAGTGCTAATAGCTCAAGTTCCGGAAACTCCAGAATTTAGTTGATGCAATGTATATCCCGCAATCCACCACCGTCCAAGGCAGGCCTGACACTGGTAACGTTCACTGTCACAGATAAAACTCGAAAAGGCTATCGCTGCAGTGACGTTGAAGAGAGAGAGGAAGCAAAGTCTTGCAGAGCTCGCATGTTTAGGTGATGTGACGTTTAAGAAAGACACGAGCATAAGCAGTAACAACTGCGTGACTACTACCATCGTGTTGCCGGTTCCACGCACCGGTGAGGAGGTTTCTACCTGTTCGCCATGGCAGATGGGTCGGCTTGTTTTGCTGACATGCCAACGCCGACACCGGGTTCTCCGCTGAATATGAGCCTCAATGCTGTCGCGTTAATAACGTTCCCTTTGATAGTTTTCTTTAGAGAAATGCAAAGAAAAAGATATACCGACTACAGTGGGACCTGCCACCAGCACGTTTCAGTGCAGAAGCAGCACCAACAGCAGCATCACCAGAACCACCACCATCATCAACAGCAGCAACAGCGCTATCAGCATCAGCGACAGCAGCGTCATCTGCAGCAGCTTGACTACGCCCCCGGCAGCGTGTTCGCCAAATGCAGCCGGTACAGCCAGCGATGACAGCGCCGCCCACCGGCAGGTAGGCAGGTAGCAGCCACCATTAAGGCTGGTTATAAATATTCATTCAGAACGACAGCTTGACACTGCCGCTATTGCGCAGTGGATTAGAGGCACGTGTTGCGTATGGAAGGTCGGCCGTTCGACTCCGATCTCTGTACTGTAATTTTATTGTTTTTTTTATTTAATTTTTTATTTCATTCCCCTTTTAGGTCGCAAAACGTGATGCTTAGTGGCATATAACGCCGTTTAAGATTTAAAAAAGATTTTCTGCATACTTTAACACACATTATTCAGAGCGCTGGAATATCAGTTTTGAATTTCAACTAAACATTACATGGTTAGTAACAATAGGGTTGTATAGACTTTTAAGCATTATTTAGGGATTTATTATCCCTTTTAGGTAAGCCGTTGTGACAATCTTCAGTCACCGTGATGAAATCACCGTGGTTTCAAGCCTTGTGGCTGTACAGGCTGCAGTTGGCGAATACGCCCCCCGGCAGGGCAAAATGCACTAGAGCACAGCAATGGGACATCCCGCCATTAGCGAAAGCAGAAGTAAAGAACGCCTTCGAAGGAATGCAATGGGGGAAAGCAGCTGGTGAGGATCAGTTAACAGCATATCTCTTCAAGGACAGAGAGGAGATTGAGCTAGAAAATTTAGCCACTACTCTAAACGCAATGCTTCACCACCGTATCAGAAGCTTGGAAGAACGCTAATATTATCTCAATTCATAAGAAAGACGTCAAGGACTTGAAACATTACAGACCGATGACGCTACTGTCTCTTGCCTACAAAGTTATTACTAAGGTAATCGGAAACAGAATCAGCAAAACCTTATGTCCCAGTAAACCAAATTTTTAGGCAGACTTTCGTAAAGGACACTTTACAATAGACCATATTCACACTATAAATTAGGTAATAGAGAAATGCGCAGAATATAACCAACCCTTCATATGTAGCATTCATTGATTACGAGAAAGCATTTGCCTGAATTGAATCCGCAGCAGTCATGCAGACATTGCGGGATCAGGCTGTAAAAGGGCCTTACGTTAAAATACTACATGATATCTGTAACGACTACACAGCTACCATAGTCCTTCATTAAGCTAGCAATAAAGTTCCAATAAGTTAGGGTGTCAGGCAGGGAGATACGATCTCGCCAATGCTATAAACCGCCTGTTTACACGAGGTGTTCCGAGGCCTAAATTGGGAATAGTCGCAGATAAGAGTTTGTGGGAATACCTAAGAAATTTGAAATTAGCTGATGGCATTGCCTTGCTAAGTCACTGAAGAGATGAGCAGCAAAGATCTGTCAATGAGTAAGACAGGCTGTGTAGATCATTAGCCCCTAAAATTGACACACAGAAAACCGAAATAAGGCTCAACAGCCTCGCAAGGGCACAGCAGTTGACAACTGGTGACGAGCTGCTGGAAGTAGTAAGGGAATACGTCTACTTAGGGCAAGTAGTGGTCGGGTGTGCGGATCATGAGAGGGAAGTAACTAGAAAAAGAACTGGGTGTAGCACATATGCTGGTACTCTGACATCGTGAGCAGCAGTTTATCAGTGTCACTCAAGAGAATAGTATGGAGCAGCGGTATCTTACCGGTACTTACCATACGGGGCAGAAACTTGGTGGCTAGCGAAAAAGGTTCTTAAAGGATGGTGCAGCGAGCTATATAAAGAAAAACGATAGGTGTGATGTTAAGGGACCGCAAGCGGACAGGGTGAGTGAGGGAACAAACACAAGTTAATAACATCCTAGTCCAAATCAAGGGGGCCCCGCCGCGGTGGCTCAATAGTTACGGCCCTCGGCTGCTGGCCCGAATGTCGCGGGTTCGATCCCGGCCGCGGAGTCCGAATTTCAATGGATGCGAAAGTCTAGAGGCCCGAGTACTGTGCAATGTCAGTGCACGTTAAAGAAACCCAGGTGGTCGAAATTTCCGCAGCCCTTCACTACGGCCTCCCTCATAGCCTGAGTCGCTTTGGGACGTTAAACCTCCATAAACCATAAACCAAATCAAGAGGAAGAAATAGACTTGGGCAGGGAATGTAATGTGAAGGCAAGATAACCACTGATTTTTCAGGGTAAGAAAGTGGATTCCAAAAGAAGACAATTGTAGAAAGGGACTCCTGAAAGTTAGGTGGGCGGTTAAGACTAAGAAGTGTCCTGAGTTACGGTGGCCGCAGCTGGCAAAGGGCAGGATCAGTTGCAAAGGCATGAGAGAGGCCTTTCCCCTGCAGAAGGTTGAGGTTGTTGTTGATGATGATGATGATGAGAGGGAACGGGGTTTTTTAAGGGCACGCTCTTAACCTACTTGCGGTGAGGGGGCTAGAGCTCTAGGCAAAGGCGAGAAGGCAGCATCAAGGAGCCAACAAGGCAGCGTCAGCGCGACGTCGAGTTTGTTCAAAAGCCGGTTAAGCAGTCAGGCCTCGCGCATTGGCCACAACCACCATTTTTACATTTTGGGCGGTTGCCTGCGTAAGGCCCACGCTGGTCTGCTATGTTACAATCACTCACCGGCAAGGAAGGAGCCATTCTGGCGACTCAAGGCGAGCACATAAACTGCGGGTCGTAGAAAAGCTTAAGGCTGTTGACGTAAACAATTTCACGCCCACGACGACGCCGATCCGATGAGGAGCCTAGCGGCTCGATACGTTAGTTGACCAGCGAAGTTTGCTCAGTGACGCGGTAGGGACCGTTATCGCGCTATAGAGGTTTCGTACAGAGGTCGGGGGTGGAGGCAGGCACCCAGGGCAAGGCGAGCGTATCTGAAGGGTAGTAGGGCGCCGTAGTGAGCTACCGCGGGGGAGTTGCTGGCGTTATTGTGTTTCTGTAATCAATTCACGGAAAAGCTGGCGGCATTGTTAGGCGTACTGAGCAGCCTGGGAAACTAGCATCGACTTGGAAGCGTCAGGGCGATAACGGAGGATGGTGTCAAGGGTGCGCGTAGGGTCCCGACCGTAGAGAAGGAAAAAAAGGCAAAACACCAGTAGTACCGTGTACTGTGTAACAAAGGGAAGGATTTTGTCCCAGTTAGAATTGTCGCGGTTCCCATATTTAGCGAGCATATCTGGGAAACTGCGATTGAAACAATAAACTAAGCCATTGGCTTTGAGGTGGCGAGCGGAAGTTGTGCGATGAATATTTTGACATTCCTTGAGTACTGCCTCGACGACTTACAAAAGAAAGACATGGTCGCGGTCACTAAGATGCTCTTTGGGTGCGCCATGCCGAAGGCTGAGGCGATGAGGATGAATGGTCAGATCATAAGCTTGTAGTTTTCACATACAGAATACACGCATCAAGCCGCCGCGGTGGCTCAGCGGCTATGGTGCTCGGCTGCTGACCCAAAAGACGCGGGTTCGATCCCGGCCGCGGCGGCTAGAATTTCTTTGGAGGAGAAATTCTAGAGGCCCGTGTACTGTGCGATGTCAGTGCACGTTAAAGAACCCTAGGTGGTCGAAATTTCCGAAGCCCTCCACTTCGGCGTCTCTCATAGCCTTAGTCGCTTTGGGACGTTAAAACCCCATAAACCAAACCAAACCAGAATACACGCATCTAATAACTCGTCTACTCGAAACAGGAGCACAGTTAAAGATTTTAGTAGGGCTAACGATGAGTCAGTTCTTGATTACCTCGAAATGGCCTTAGAAAAATTCACGGGAAATGATGTCAATAATCTATGGAATAAATTCAAATCTGCTTGCCATTTCTCTATTCAACACTTCATTCCGAGCAAAACTAAGAATGTGCGTCGTAAAAAGCCATGGATCAGCCGCGAAATAATTCATTTATTACGCAGAGTAAAACGGCTCAGAAAGCACACGAAGAACAACCCTGCGCTTCTAAACTTAAGACCTTTACTTGCAGAAAAACTTCGCTCTAGTAAGCAGTTTTATTATTCTTCCACATTACCGCAGTTTATCAAGAGCGATCCTGCCAAATTCTGGCGCCACCTTACCTCTGATACACGCAAATCCATCGATCACATCAAGACCGGCAAAAAAACTGTACGCGACAAGCCGCAGATAGCCACAGAATTTAATCTTTTCTTTCAGTCAGTTTTTTTCAGATTCCCGCCCCCGACCCTCTTGTTCTAACGGCACGAGCAGTGTCAGCCCTGAATTTATATCCTATGAGGGCATCTTTTCTATGCTCCTAAATCTTAATCCTAAATCATCGAGCGGCCCTGATGGTATTCCAAACGCCTTCTTGCGCCGTTACGCTGAATCGCTTGCCCGGTTTCTTGTTGTCATTTTTGGTTTGTCTTTTTCTAGTGCCGATGTCCCATCTGGCTGGAGGCTCGCACGTGTCGTGCCTGTATTTAAGAAAGGTGACCGCTCTCAGTTAACCAACTACCGACCGATATCTCTCATCAGCACTTCATGCAAACTCATGGAACATATCATTTCCAACTACATCACTGATTTCCTCGATAGTAAAAACATACTCTCTCCTTTCCAGCACGGTTTCCGCAAAGGCCTGTCGACAACCACACAACTAGTTTCCACAATTCATTCGTTTTCCTCCGTTCTCGATAGTTCCGGTCAGGTTGACGTTATATTCCTGGACTTCAGCAAGGCATTCGATAAGGTTACTCATTCCGGTCTGTTATTCAAACTTGACGAGCTGGGTTTGCCACGAACTGTAGTTGACTGGGTATCGTCATATCTTGATAAGCGCCAGCAATTTGTTGATTTCGAAGGGCGCCATTCCGACGTCCTCTCTGTCAATTCTGGTGTCCCGCAGGGCAGCGTCCTAGGCCCTCTTCTTGTCTTAATTTATGTAAACGACTTAACCTCCGTCATACATGAAAGCGTCAGTATTAGATTATTTGCGGATGACTGCTTGCTCTTCAAGGCTGTTAAAAATATCAATGATCAGGCTGTGCTTAGTGAAAGTCTTAATGCTGTTTCCAGTTGGTGTGATCACTGGGATATGAAACTGAATCCTGATAAAACTGTTTTCATGCGTATCACAAACAAAAAGACTCCTCTTGCTCACCAGTACACTATTAAGCAGATCCCCATAACTCAAACTGACTCTTTTAAATATTTGGGTGTAACGATTACAGAACATTTAAGCTGGTCCGCTCATATTGACAATATCTGCACCTCGGCGCGCCGCAAACTCGGCCAGTTAAGACACAGACTCAAATATAGCCCCTCCCATGTAAAGCTTCTGGCCTACAACACACTGATCAAATCTAGATTGCAGTACGCATGCGAGGTTTGGGACCCTTTCACTAAAAAAGACATTAGCAAACTTGAACGGATTCAAAGATCAGCAGTTCGCTTCATATATAACCGGTACCGACGACATGACTCCCCATCTGAATTAATGAGAATCAACAAGATCAAACCCTTAGAGTACTGGAGAAAGCTAGCAAGAATTAAATTCCTCTTTAAACTCTACCATTCTCAGTTCCGTCTTGACCCTTCATTGTATGTGAAACCTTCAACAACTAGAGTAACAAGGCATTGCCATCCGCATAAATTATCTCCTTTGTTTGCCCGCACCAATAACTTTAAATATTCTTTCTTTCCTCGAACTATAGCAGAATGGAACAACCTACCCCCTCATGTGTTTGTACCCGAAAATGTGCTTTCCGCCATTGAACAAGTACTTGACCGTTAACTATTGTTTGTTGTTTGTTGCGACTTGTTTTATTTTCATGCTCCGTATCGCTTCTACTGCATTCTGCTGCTGGCGTCGTCTTCTGCTGGTCGTCGGAGTTCTCTGTATGTTTATCCCACTCCTGCTTGGGCCTTAACGGCCTGCAGTATTGTATAAATAAATAAATAAATAAATAAATAAATAAATAAATAAATAAATAAATAAATAAATAAATAAATAAATAAATAAATAAATAAATAAATAAATAAATAAATAAATAAATAAATAAATAAATAAACAAACAAACAAACAAACAAACAAACAAACAAACAAACAAACAAACAAACAAACAAACAAACAAACAAACAAACAAACAAACAAATAAATAAATAAATAAATAAATAAATAAATAAATAAATAAATAAATAAATAAATAAATAAATAAATAAATAAATAAATAAATAAATAAATAAAATAATGGTGCAGCATAACTCGCGGAGGCGGATGCCAACAGAGCATTTTCCGCATAACGGGTGAGGTGATCGATGGCGACGATGAAATAACGATGGCCATCAGGAATCGGTTGAAGAGCACCGTAAAGATCGATCCGAACGCGGTCAAATGGGCGGACAAGGCGGGTCAGTGGCTGCATAGCTGAAGTGTGGAGGCGAACAGGTGGCTTCCTTCGTTGGAAAACTGCGCAAGAGCGGACATATTGTCGCACAGAATGCTACATGTCTCACCGATAGTACGGCAAACGCAAGCGTAGGGCAGATGGCGGAAAATAAAAAGGAGCCATTTGCGCCCCTCAGAGAGGTAGTTATGGCGGTAGTGCATAGCATTCCGAACGGCGAAGTGACAAACTTAGCGGTAGAGAGCCCGAGAAGCAGAAAGGTGAGACGGAGACAGCAAAGCGATAAGGGAGGCAATCCAAGGGTCTTTTCGCGGTTCAGACGGCATGTACGATTTGTCAAGGGACGAAGAATCGTAAGCGGCGAGGGATGGTGGAGACGAGTATCTCAAAACAGGCGACTGGGAAAGGGCGTCATCATCAGAATGTTTGCGGCCGGAGCAACATGAATGTCGTACTCCTGCAGGTGCAGGGTCCAACCAGCGAGACGTACAAACGGCTCTTTCAGAGAAGTAGCTAACAGAGGGCGTGATGATGCGTCACTACCTAAAACGGGCGGCCATAGACGTAAGGTGGAAAATTTCGAATCGCCAAATGAATGCCAAGCATTTTTTTCTACCACCGAATAGAGAGACTAAAATTTTATCAAGGTGCTACTCGCGTACGCCACCACATATTCACCAGAAGCCGGTTTCCGGCGGTGAACAGTGTGCCAATGCCCACTTCGCTGGTACCAGTGTGGATCCCGGTCCGTGCAGTAAGGTCAAAATGTCGTAGAATCAGGGACGTGAATTTGGCGTAGGTTGGTTATGGCATAATTGCGAGCTGATGTCCAGGTCGAGAGATTGTCCCTGGTAGCGAAGAGGAGTGTAAAAAGGACGATTATAGAAGCAAAGTTTAGAATACAGCGCTGAGAGTACGAGCACAAACGAATACATCCTCGCAGTTCTTTAAAATTCGTTGGTTACGGAAAACCAGCAAGGGCATGAAGTTTGCCGGGATCGGAAAGAACATCAGCCTTGGTGACTACATGGCCCGAAGTATAGAGCTTCCTAGCGGCGAAGCAGCACTTCTTTATATTCAGCTGAAGGTCGAGAGCAGTCAGACAATTAAGGACGCGTTAGGCGACGGAGACGGGTAGGAAAACTCCGGGGAGAACATGAAAATGTCGCCAAGGTAACAAAGACTGGAGTGTCACTTGAGTCCGCTCAAAACAATCTCCATCTTTCGCTCGAATTTTGCAGCTGCGTTTTATAACCCAAACTGCATGACGTCGCAATCATGTAAGCCGTCTGGTGTGACAAGGGCTGTTTTCGCTGGGTGAAGTTCTACAGTCGGGACCTGCCAGTAGCTAGATTTTATGTGCAACGATGAGAACTCGGCTCATTATAGGTAGTCTAATGCATCATTGATACAAGGAAGCGGGTAGACATCTGTGCGAGTAGTAATGTTAAGCCTTCGGTAGTTGACGCAAAACCAGGTGGAGTCATCTTTCTTCTTGACTAGGGCCACAGGGGAGGCGCACGGGCTGTGAGAAACGTGTAGTGTTGATCACTTTGCTCTCCGCGGACGAAACGTGATCTCGGCGCTGAAGTAATGGGGCATTCGTACAGATGTCAATATGGTGGACGACGGGGGACTAGCGGCCCATAGTTGTGTGTGGGAAATCAAAAAATTACCGACGATTACGTTACTTCCTAATGCGAAATTTGACCGCAGCAAATAAGCTGTTTCACCTTTTCGATAGATTGAGGCAAAGAAATCGAGCAACACATGTATGCGCTATCACAGAATTTTTTTTTTAGCAGACGGAGGACTTCCATCGGTCGTCTCGCTCATGGCTCAGAAAGAACTGGCAGATAATTTCGCAGTGGCGAACGGCAGCGGCAATTTCGGCTCGGGCGGTGCACATATACAGATCCGCCACCACCGATCTGGCTCTCTGATTGCCACCGCACAGGGCGAACGGCAGCGGCAATTTCGGCTCGGGCGGTGCACATATACAGATCCGCCGCCACCGATCTGGCTCTGATTGCCACCGCACAGGGGTTGCATTGGAGGAGGAGCGAAGAAAGGAATTAAGTTCGAGCCGGCGCTTTGACAACCGGAGACTCGCAGGAAGAGGGGGGAGGGGGGCGGCGTGTACACCCAGCGGCAAACGATGGGGGCAGAAGCGCGCGCAGCAAGCGGACAACACGATAAAGGGAGGAGGGAAGAGATAGCAGCGACTGACTGATGCCGCTGACGCCGATAGTGAGTCAACCCCAGCTGCGGATGAAAGGGGGGCGGAGCTGGTTACGAGGCCGACGCCGACGACAACGCCGACGACGACGCGAAACCCAGGAACGAACGCCAAAGAGCTGCGCTCTAAAAACGGACGACGAAAACAGTGAAACAGGGTGACGACCTGAATATGTTGGGCAGGTGAAAGGCTGCCGTCGTTGGCGGTCGAAAACAGGGTACGGTAGCCAGGGGCAGGAGCAGGAGATTTAGGGCTGATGGTGTCGACGTGAAGCTGATATGTGTCTTTTGGAACCGGATAAGTAGAGGCTGGGTCTAGCGCTTCAGTGCGCCCGAGGCATTCACCACGAGTTAAGGAAGACGGGCAAAAAAAAGGGTCGGACACGTAAATCGCTCTACAGCTAATAAGGATTCGCAGAACTGCGAACGGAAGCAGCAGGCTCTGGCGATGCACTTCAGGCTCCGTCGGAGTGAAGACAAAGTTGCCATCAGGGGTAGTAGGAGAAGTCACAGGCAGGAGGGCGGATGAGAACGGAGGAAGTTCGGCGTCGTTAGTGACGCTCAGTTTGGCGGAGCGCAGAGGGACGTCCCACAAGGGTAGGCCACAAAGCGGAGACAGGGTGATGGCAGCACGGCCACACTCTATCGTTGCCTGGTAGGTCGAAAGAAAGTCACAGCCTAAAATGATATCGTGAATATAGCGCGGAAGAACAATGAACTCAGTAACGCATAAAACGTCCTGAATAGTCACTCGGGCCCTGCGCGGGGAGATGGGCTGAATGCGGCGTGAAGTTCCGGTGCAGGGGGAAACGCTGGAGACCGACGTAATGACGCTGCAAAGACGGCGACTGACTGCTTCGCTCAGAACCGACACGCTAACTCCGGTGTCGACAACTCTGTTGTCGGTGTCGAGGCGCGTTGTTGGCACGGGAAAACGCTGGACTTGTAAAGTCTGACGAAAGCGCACTGCATGTCTCCGGCACTGCGGTTCTTAGTTTTCCTCAACAGCTGGCGAGGATAGGCGGACCATGGGAGAAAATGACCGAGGGCGAGGCAAAGGTGCCGGTGGGTGGCGTAAGAGTGACGATCCGAGGAGGGAAATGCCGGAGGAGTGCCAGAGAAGGTTGGTGCGGGTGCATCGTAGCTATTGATGGTCGTGCAGGAGCCCGAAAGTAAGCCATCGGAAGCCGCTGGCGACAGAGCCTGGCCACGTGTCCTGGCACACCACACGTATAGCAGATAAGGCAGTTATCCGCGGTGCCCCACAGGTTAAGAGTAGCGGGAAACCTAAGCCGAGACACCACTCGTGGAGGTGGCGGCGATAGTCCGGTGAAGGCTTGTGACTGAGAAGAAAAGGCGTTTACAGAAGCGTAGGTGGCAGGGACGAGACAGCACCGTTGTTGTACCAGAGCTTCTGCGTCGCGCTCATCTGCAAGAGACGAAGTAGGAGGAAGTGGCTCTGCGGGCTTGAGCGACGCGCTAACCGGCCTCACAGGTCAAGTAGGAAGAATCGCCTTAGTGTCTGCTTTTGGATGACTGGTGTTACGTTTTATGGCGACTCGACGAACGACGAGCAAGCGGTGAAACCGAAGGTTGTTTGGAATGCCTTTATTCCATCTCGGCAGACGGGCAGGAAAGAGCGGCGCAGCGCTCTGCCGTGGCGTTTATATAGCTCGCACAGAACGCCGGCACGCGTCCCACTCGGCTGGCCCAGAACGCCGGCACCCGTCCCACTCGGCTCGCCCAGAACGCCGGCAAGCGTCCCACTCGGCTGGCCCAGAACGCCGGCATGCGTCCCACTCGGCTCGCCCAGATCGTAACAACTTCTCCCCCTTTTAGGAGGGCACTACATAAACTAAACAAGTTCTTCGCTTTTGTGCCAACAGTTGTGAAGAGCTCCCCCACAGTCGCAAGTCGACAATAACGAAGTTCGTGAGTTCAACACGCACCGCTGCTCCATATAACAGTCATGACGACCAGTTCGGCGCTGTTGAAATCCTGCTTCCGAGATCTGGTGTGGCGGAGGCCACAGACGAAAGCACCAGCCCAGCACAGCAGCGCACCGTTCCGAGGTCTAGCTGGAGGAGGGTGTTGTAGCACGAGGATGAAATCACCCACACATCATTATGACGGCCTCCGTGCCGTTGAAAAGATGTGGACTGCACTGGCCAGGCATCAAGGGTTGCCTCGACGGTGTCTTTTTGAACCTCTGGCCGAAGTCACCGTTGTCCCCTTGTTGAAAGAGGCTGATGGCTGGGTAGACGGGGAAACAAACAGCAACCGAGCACCACAGAAGCCACCGAGGTGCACAAGATGTCAATTCTGTTCACCGAAAATGCCTTTGTTTGTCTCATTATACTGCCCTAAATTCTGCCTAAATGCAACCAGATTTTTGCCCTAAAAGAAAAATATTAGTAGCGAACATTTGAAAATAGGAATAAGCATGAATGATTGTCTGATAAGACTATGTACAGTGATGCAGGTGAGCCAAAAGAAACAAGAACTCTAGATGGCGTACTTATTCGTGCACCCGACTTAAGAAGTCTGTGTTCGCATGAAGAAGAACTTGTTTTGGGGCTAGTTGGTTCATGATTGAAGTTCAGAATGGCGCAAATGACACACACACAGGAAAAAAGGGGATGACAGAGAGAGCGCCAACTACCAAATGAGTTTATTGTGGAAGGACCCTCTTTTATAAGGCAAGCCATATCAACCACGAACCAAAAGCAGAAAAAACACATATTCATGGTTTGAATTCACATTTGAAACACCATCGTCAGAAAAAAATCACAAGAACAAAAAAGCAGAATCTAGAACTACACGTGGCCGTCTTAGAAACCCTGCTCCTGGCGGCAGAGTTTAATCGATGAAGTGCTAATGCAACTGGACCCAGCTTTCTGTATATGATATGCATTAGCACTTCATCGATTAAACTCTGCCGCCAGGAGCAGGGTTTCTAAGACGGCCACGTGTAGTTCTAGATTCTGCTTTTTTGTTCTTGTGATTTTTTTCTGCCGATGGTGTTTCAAATGTGAATTCAAACCATGAATATGTGTTTTTTTCTGCTTCCGGTTTGTGGTTGATATGGCTTGCCTTATAAAAGAGGGTGTTTCCGCAATAAACTCAATTGGTAGTTGGCGCTCTTTCTGTCATCCCCTTTTTTCCTGTGTGTGTGTGTTTTGCGCCATTCTGAACTTCGTTCGCATGAAGTTTACCTCTCTTATGCTTTACCACAAAAGCATATTCCTGGAGAGTCAAACTCCACCGGAGCCATCTGCCGTTCTTTTGAGACAGTTGCTGGAGCCATGTCAGGTCGATGATTAGTAATTAGAATAAATTCAGAGCCCAAATGTAACAGCGAAGTTTCTCGACAGCCCACACCAGGCAAGCGCATGCTTTTTCAATTGTGCTGTAAGCTTGTTCGCTCGAAGTAAGCTTCCTGCTGACAAACAAAATCGGGTGTTCTTCCCTTTTGTCGTTTTCTTGGCTTAGTACCACGCCCATACCTCTTTCGCTAGCGTCACACTGCACCAGGAAAGGCTTCGCGTAGTCTGGGGTGGCCAGCACCTGGCTGAGCGGTCAATGCCAACTTCAGGGACCCAAACGCTTGACGCTTACGATCGTCCCATACAATGTTATTGGGCTCCTTTTTCTTGAGGGCATCCGTAAGTGGACTCGCCTTTTCCGAGAACGTGGGAATATACTGATGGTAGTAATTCACCAGCCCGATGAAAGACATCAAACCCTTCTTCGTTTGCGGCAAAGAAAACGCTCTGATTGCCTGAATTTTAAGTTGTTGTGGTCGTCTTGCTCCCTGACCGACGACATGACCCAGACATTCGACTTCATTGCGACCGAATTTACACTTAGCAGCATTAACCGTTAACCCTGCTTCTTGCAAGCGGGAAAAGACCTGCTGCAAATGTTGGATGTGGTCCGTCTAGGTGTCAGAAAAAATTGCTATATCGTCCAGGTAAAGTAGTGAAAAAGTTTCTGTTCCGCCCAGAACCTGGTTCATTAGCCTTGAAAATGCTTACGGAGCATTTTTTAAACCAAAACTTAGAACAAGCGGCTTAAAGACACCGAACGGAGTCATGAACGCTGCCAGGTTGCTCGCGTGTTGGGTAAGTCGTACTTGCCAGTACTCCCTGACAATGGTTGAGATGTACTTTGCCCTGCTTACTCTCTCGATGCAGGCTTCAATATTCGGGATCGGGTAGACCTTGGTTACAGTAGCGGCATTCCGGTAGTCCACACTTCCGATAGTCCACACAGGGACGCGGATCTTTACCGGGGCTCTCTACCAAAATCATAGGAGACACATAATCACTTTCTCCCTTCTCAATTAGCCGCCGCAGTGGCTAAGTGGTTATGGTGCTCGGCTGCTGACCCAAATGACGCGGGTTCGATCCCGGCCGCGGCGGCTGGAATTTCTTTGGAGGAGAAATTCTAGAGGCCCGTGTACAGTGCGATGCCAGTGCACGTTAAAGAACCTCAGGTGGTCGAAATTTCCGGAGCCCTTCACTACGGCGTCTCTCATAGCCTTAGTCGCTTTGGGTCGTTAAACCCCATAAACCAACCAAACCAACCTTCTCAATTAACTGCAATTGAAGCATTTGATCTACTGCATCTTTTAAAACCTTTTCTTGACGTGGAGAAAAGCGATAGGACTTGCACTGAATGGGCGACTGACTGACCACTTCAATATCGTGCTGGACTATATTGGTCCTTCCAGGAATTGTGGAAAACCGATTTTGGTATCTTTCTATTAAGGCCGTCAGATCCGCAAGTTGATCCCGACTGAGCTGTTTCGGATCAGTCGTAAGAGCTAAGATTTCGCTGACTGTCAACATTCCATCGGTTTTCCCTAAGTCAGGAACTTCCTGAACTTCCTCTGGTTGGTTCAGTGCAATGCTGACGACTTGTACCCGTTCCAGGTACGGCTTCATTAAATTGCAGTGATATATGCGAACCTCTTTGCGACGTCCAGGAAGTTTTACCACATAGTTCCGGGTGAAGACCATAAGGCAGCGGCAAGGCAGCGATCAAGGCAGCGTCAGTGATACGTGGATTTAGTTCAGAAAGCCGGTTCAGCAGGCATGTCTCGCGCATTGTAGCGGTTGCGTTAGTGACATGGCACATACCACGACGGTGGTTAGGCCAGGGTTTAGTAACGAGGGTAGATTGGTGCCAAGCTGGGTCTCGCTTGTGTAATTGGGTCTCGCTTTCTGTAAGAATTCAGAATATTTAAAGAGGAAATTTAAAAAAAGAATAAAAATGAAAAGTTAAAAATAAACGGGTGAGAAGATTAGAGAATTGAATACATGCAAATTGCTGAAAGATCTTTTTTAAATGGCCCCGCCGCGGTGGCTCAGTGGTTAAGGCACTCAGCTGCTGGCCCGAAAGACGTGGGTTCCATCCCGGCCGAGGCAGCCGAATTTCAATGGGGGCAAAATTCTAGAGGCCTGAGTACTGCGCGATGTCAGTGCACGTTAAAGAACCCCAGGTGGTCGAAATTTCAGAAGCCCTCCACTAAAGCGTCCCTCATAGCCTGAGCCACTTTGCGACGGTAAACCCAAATAAACCAGCCTAAACCTTTTTTAAATGCAAAAATTTTGGTATCATTAGCAAGGGGATCCGCCGATAGCAATTACCATATATTGCTGATTATAAGTCGACCCCCCAACTCGCAACCCACTTTGGCCAAAAAAGTTAGACTCCGAATTCAGGTCGATGCTGCTGCACCCTGCGGTCCCAGGTCGCCGAAAACGTTGTTCAGAAGGCGGAGTCATAAATAATCATTTATTCGTCAAGAGACATCTCTGACTCATCGTCGCTTGTGAGGACACAGTCGCGGTCATCATCTTGTGAGCCACTGCTGCCGCTGGTCTTCGGAGGCGGTGCCGAGATGCCGCTCGTTGAAAACGCCGTAGAGACCATGTCTGTTGGTAGTCCATACCAGGCATCGTTGACCCATTGCGCCACTTCGCCCAAAGAAGGTTGCTTCCGCCGCCCTGTTCGTGTCTTTGGGTTTTCTTGCTGGAGCAACTCGTTGTAGAATACACCGATGCGCTTGTTCAGCGCCACAACCAGTGGCTGAAGAATAGCTCTCAATCCTGCCGGAATGATGACCAGGTCGCATCTGCTTCCGCTTTTTTCACGCGGTCGGTTATGTGGCCGCGGAAAGAGTCCAGGATGAGCATGCTGCGGGGCTTCAGCAGTGCCCCCGGACGCCTGCACCACACGAGACGAAACCATTCGAGGACCATTTCATCATTAAAAAATCCCTTCTCATTCACCCGCACGATGACTTTTGGCGGGAACTTTTCCTTCGTCGGGATCGTTTTCCTCTTGAACAGAAGGAATGGCGGTAATTTGTGTCCATCTGCCGTACAGCATAACACGACCGTGAAACGGTTGTGCCTGTTGCCCGTTGTCAGCAGGCGGACCTGGCACTCGCCTTTTGCGGACACGGTCCTATTGCTAGGCCTGGTCACCGTTGCCTATTTGGCCAAGTAGGAATGGATGTGTTGCCCTAAGATCATTCACGTAGCGCAGAAAGGCGCTCCGTTTTTTTTTTTTTTGTAGGCTTCGGGCTACCGTTGACATACGGTCGTTCGTCGCCTTAGGCTTAGGCTGTTCCTCTTCATGAAATTCGTCACCCACTTCTTAGACACTTTAAACTCTGTGCGCGGGATGCACATCTCCGCGACAGCGCCTGACTTTGTTTCAATGTCACTGTAGCAAACAGTCAGGCTCTTGCTTCTCTGGTCGTGAACCCAATCTCGAACCGCCTCCTCAACGGCAGGCTACTGTCCGGACGTCGGCCCGCGAAAGGAACGACGTATAGGAGCGCACTCAAAAAGCTTGCTTCTTTGTTTTTTCCAGCCTCTCGCGCACTATTCTGAGACGTCGAACTTCGCCCGCTGCGAGGTTGTTTTCCGACTCGGCATAGAGGATGACTTGCCGCTTCAAAGCCGCTCTGTACTGTTGCCGAGGTTGCGGCGGCATCTTGCAAAGCGTCCGTCGGGCATTGACACAAACCACATACACCGCTGTTAGCTGTCACGTAGGCGATGCGACGTGCAGAAATGGCGAAAGGCACACAACAACGTTGCACAATAACACGCGAAAATGCTTCTCGGCTCATGCGACTGGTCACGTGTGGCCTAGTTTTGGATTGGATTGGATTTGTAGCTGTCCCATTTGTATCAAACATCGACAGCCCGACCGGCTTTGGCCGTTTTTCTGTGGAACGCCCAATGTTTGTAGATAACAAGTTGCTATCGTATTAAAACAAACCTTTGGTGCATATCTCAATTAAATTCAAGTTTTTTTAAACAGATCCCCTTTTGCACCGTGTCTGACAACTATTATGGTACTACGAGCGCACGGTGCGTGATATTATCCGCGAGTCGGTCGAAATTACTTTTGACCCCGCATATAGGCCGACTTTAAGACTCCGCATATACGTCGACTCCGATTATACGTCAACCCCCTAACTTTGAAAGGACATTTAAAGAAAACATCGTGTTATACGCGACAATCTGCGGTATGTAATTGTTGATGCAGTCCCAAACATTTGGCGCTAACATCGAAGGAGAGAAGAAGCGGGATCGACAAACTGAGTCCCAAACTTATAATGTGAATTTCTAGATGCGTCCTTCTCCGATGTGCAAACCACCGGCAAGAGAGTAGGAAATGCTCCAGTGTTTCTACGCCTAATTAGTTGCGCAATGGTTTGTGGGACTGAACCCGCCTCAGCATAAGTAAAGATCTGAGCGCGGGATCCTGCAACGCATGAGAGTCATCGCTACCTCACACTGCCGGGAATTACAAGCACGAACCTTCCATGGGTACATGAGATGTTGGTAGCCAATGGTAGAAGTGAAGTTCGCGGTGCTGTATTTTGTTTTGCCGCATCTGGTTCGCGATAGTGGAATGCCCATTACTTTCTTTTTCTTGGGCCCGCCGCACAACCGCACAGAAAGGGGTCAGCAAACCCAGCGGGAGATGGGGGGCGCCGAATAGCGTAGGATTACGGGAAACGTCAAACTCCACTCATGGACGGAGTCATTAGGTCGCATCCTGTGTGCACGTGTTTACGGCGAGGCAGACCCGCGTCACAGGGCGTGGCTTTTTGTACCATGTCTGCAGTGGCGTGCTTTTGAAGCGTGGTCAACAGGATATTGCCACGCTAGCTGCAGGCATGAGGAGCGACGGTGCTTAACAGATGGGTTGAAGTGGCTTTCCTGGAACTTGGGTCAACCGGACGTTGGGAAAGTGAGTGTTCGCGAAGCTCGCAGCAGGAAAGCACAATTATCCGAAATCGTGATGGTAGAAGGTATACATATGTGTACGGTGTCGCGATGAGCTACCTTCTTTCCCCAATCATTGATTGGTTGTGTTATCCTTTCCAAATTGTTGATTGGTGGTGTTTTCCTTTCCCCAATAAGTTATTGGGTGGATGTTTGTACAGTACCTGATTGGTTATTCTCCCCAGCGAGGGCGGGGACATAGGGTTTAATTAAAACCAGCTGTTTCGGCAGAACCGCGGGCTGGTTTTGTGACGTAGAAGTACTAGCCAGTCGACTGTAAATATGTTTTCTTGTTGCTTTTATCTTCCTTTCTGCTTTTAATTGTTATAAAAAGTTAACCTCTCTAGAAGTGTCCTCTTGCAATGTGATTGAGCAATTCGAATCTGCAAGACGTGAAGAATGCTACAACAATCATCCTTTGTGTAGTTTCCCTCTACGAGATCTTAAGAGAGGATTTCAACTGGCGTAGCCGTATAGGGGACATTTTAAATGTAGAGAACAAGGAATCGTTGCACATGGCGTTATTTATACTGTAAACGCTTAAAACAAAACATTCGGAAAAGGATAAGATTACGGACGCTTCAGGCGACGGGTGCATTGAGAGCTGGTTTTGCAAATAAGTCTGCTGCATCGTTTTTAACAATACCGCAGTGACCTGGAATCCAAATAGAGAGCACCTTTTTCACCAATTCAGGGATAAAATGCTTTACCAATTGGCCACAACCGTCTGTTTCCTCTCTGCCATTTGCATGCACAAGGCCCGCGCTGGCCTGCTATATTACAATGCATAGTTACATAAATGCATACGCACATGCATACATATGCACGTACATACCATGCACGTCAACCCACGAAGAGACTGATCTTTCAATGTTACATCACATCACTGTATTTTCCTTAAAAGCCCCTTGTGGGGTGTTATATAAGGATTTTGATTTAAAGGATGCAGGCGTTGACGGCAGTCATAAATGGTAGGCTATAGCAGCGATGTGGTCCGGAAAGATGTTCAAGTAAGCTGCTACTCGGCAAAATGATGAGTTCGTAAAGAGAGTGGTACGGGCACGTGGGCGCAGAACTTGAAGTGGATGACCGATGCAATGGGATCTCACTGACGGTGGTGCGCAGATGTGTGGTTCGTGTCTGAGGTGTGAATAAAATCTTTCGAATCAAGACAAGACCTCAAGAAGGACTGTGAGAAAGCACGTAAGACAAACTTGATCAGAATAGTAGTGATATGTTAACGTCGTTTGATTACGAGGAATGAACCTGATGGCTCCGTTTTGTAAAGCTTTCACGGCACTTCCTAAATGTGCTTGATGATGGTGATGAGGCCTCGGAGGTCGAATTTCGATGGAAGCGAAATGCTTGACGCCCGTGTACTCTGTGGTATCACGGCGCGTTAAAAAACCCCAGTGGCCAAAAATATCCGGAGCCATTAAGTACGGCGTCCCCTATAGCCTGAGCTGCTTTGGGATGTCAAAGCCGTCCGACCGACCTACCAGCCAACCCAATCCCTTAGCAGACGATCTAGGAAAAATTGGCCGTGGCATAGCTCGGCTATGCCAGGATATCCGTAGCGAAAGCTCGCGGCGGCACATTCACGGCGTTTCGCCAGTTGTTCGGCGCGCTGTTTCGTGGACGATTCGTTTCCACTTCATTTGGTTCCGATGTCGATTCCTGGCCTCCTTCTGCTAGCAGACCTGTCGCCGCCCATACTGCCGCCTCAACTGGGGTTCCGGCGCCCACGAGCTCTCCTTTTGCATGTTATCAGGCATGCGACACAGCTTTCGAAGCGAGCGGAGGTAAGCGCAACGACGAGGCAATTGATGTGACGTCATACCGAACGGTGGCGGTGGCTCCAAGGTAGATGTACTATGGTAGCGTAGGCTGCATAGAAGCCCATACGTTCAAAACATGGCTGCTTGTGGTGCGCAGCCAGCGCCGTCTTCGAAATGCGTGGGCGTCTAAAAAGTGACGTCATAATTAAAACAAAAACGCGACGTCAAAGTCACGTGTTTTAGTGACGTCATATTCGTGACGTCAGCATTACGAGCTGCTTGGCGGGAAAAATAAACTGCTGAACGCCGCGACGCTTCAGTGCGACACCCGACACGAGAACGAAGAAAGAAGACAAGACCAGTGCCGACCACCAACGCTATTTTTAGGTAGTCAGTTCTCGTGCCTTTTTCCTTCGTTTTCGCCTCAGGTGTCGCGCTGAATGTCGCAGGTGTAGGGCTGAAGCGATGAAATGTGACGCCGCCAGACAGGTTATCGCTCGCACATCGTGCAACCGCACACCTCTTTTTTGCGTACGGGGGCCCCATGGCCACAGACGATGCCCTTTTGGGGCAAAAGCTACAGAACCGCACCCAACCGAACGAAACTACACAGAAGCGCTGGCAAAAGGGAAAAGCGGAAACTGTACACGAACGATGCACACCAAGAACTCGAGCAACAAGCAACGATGAAAAAGTAGGGCTAGGAGAATCGAGTTTCAAACAAAAGCAAGCAGAATGGTCAAAAGATATGACCCGGGTATTACATCAGAGCACCGTCAACCTTGGCATCGTCCCGCTGCCATTGCCGCTGCTCTGAGCGAGCGCTGTCATAAAATTTTTACAAAGCAAGCGCTATACTTTCTAACAAAATACACACAACTAAAACATTTTAAAACGGAATCACTGCAATTGTTTTCGAATGCTTTTGAAACACAAAATATGTCCTAATTATTTTCGTCTTCTAGTCGTGTTTGTCCACTCATTTCATTTTGGCGCTTTAGTTCCACCACTAATTTGATGTCGCTAGCACTTGGTTCTGGACCGCATTCAAGCCCCGGCTTCGCGACCTATTTCAATTGACCTTGGTGGCTCCGCGGCGAGGCGTGCGGTGTGACGTCATGACAGATGGCGCGGTGAGCGGACAGCGCCCGCTAGCTGCGGCGGTTGCTAGGCAACTGCTCTAGGTCGGTCTCTGTGCCTCCTCGGGGCGCCGCCACAGCGAAATCGCAAGTTCGTGGCAAATGTAGCTTTCGCTAAAAAAGTGCCCTCCCTTGTCCCCGTTCCGTCGCGCTGTGTTAATCTGTTTTGTACAAAGCATGAACCAACTAGCCCATACCAGAATCCTATTTTGAAAAGTTGCAATCTCTCTTGAAATATCAACAGTATAAGCCTCATTAAGAACATAGAACTCAGCGCGCGTCTTCCTTTTTTGCTAAAGAGATCTTTAATAAGGAGGTACGGCATGTATGGTTCTAAGCTTATTACCTCTTTAGTGGAACAAACAAACTGGGATGTTTCAAACCTTTTCATGTCAACTTAATTTGTTAATTACAATGCGAAACAGCGCCAAAAATGCACAGGGGTGCGAGTTTTGCATCAGATGTAATTTCCCCGCTTGATGTCAGGGATCTAAAACCGCGATGTTCCACGCCAGCCGATACCTTGATTCAGTGATACCGCGTAAGGGAGCTGTCTTCAGTGTGTGGCTATTGCCTGTCCAACATTATTGAACAAAAAATTGTAATATTAAAATTGTGAGGCACTCATGGAAATATTGAGCGGAATGGTCCATTCTTCTGATGTGTAGGAAATTATTTTGAAGCTTTTTCATCGCTCGCAACGTGCAGTTAAATCTGCCACCGTAAACCACATATAATCGCTTTTTTCGATATCAGGAACGTCAAGAGCAAAAAAAAAATTCAACCCTGCCAACGAGAGTACTGGGGATATAATTATTCCTATGTTGAAATCTTACTACACATGAAAAAATTTCTTCATAAACTATTTTTCGTGCAAAAATGCTTTTGTACAATCTATTGGGTGTATGACACGCACACATTTTCGCAGGTACATTTTTAAACGCCCCATGTGGCGACCTCCATATTGGATCTATCCGGGGTTTCATAGCAAGAATTTCTCCATTTGTTGTTATCCCATAGAGAGGATTTATTCATAATAACTCCACCACTAGTGGTGCCTATCTTTCCGCCTATGCAAATTTTTATGCAAGTAGTTTCACAGACGACGTGTAAAAATCATTTTCCTGTCGAAGTCTAGAGAAAGCTAACACACATCAGCGGGCCACAAAGAATGGCTTCTGATGTCCTGAGGGCATATGCGAGGGCCTTATCTAGGCAGGAACGTGGCCCAAAAGTTCTTTGTGCCGCAGTACGGGCGCTGGAGCAGGTCTGCATGTGTACGCAGTTGGTGATGGCGATACGGCTCCGTCTTTTTTTTTCTTCGCCAGTTGTAGAATGTCATACATAATCAGGTAAATAACCATTCACCCAACCAATCCCTTTTATAGAGCGCTGTGAAAGGAAATGCTTTGAAAAAAATTGATAGTTTTCAATCCTCTTCATTTCTAAAAAAATCTTCACGACCACATCTTGCATGAGAGAAACACGGACAGAAAAACGTTTAACGCATAGAATGGTTGTGTGGCCCGTCACTGCAGGAGCCCATCGGCTTTTGTCGCTCCTTTTGCGTGGTTCACCGGCAAAACGTCAAGAGCTTTATTGTTATTTTTCCCTCTACGGTGAACGTATTTCTTGCGATTGCTCCTCCGCGCATAGGGCAAACACTGAAAAAGACGGTCATGCGTTACTATGAGCAGCATAAAAAAATATAACACAACAGTAATGTCGAAGTACTTATGCGAAAACCACTTTCAAGAAAACTTATGAGCAGTACCTCAACGCGGCACTGTACGCCCGAGCTAAATCTATCTTTTGAAGCCCCGAACGAGAACAAAAAGAACGCCAAGAAAACAAGCAAGCGAAAGCGAAGAAGAAAACCGCTCTCTGCAATTCCGTCCTTGGCCACTGCCCCGTAGTGGGTACGTGCCATTTTGTTTGAGGCCAACCAAACAACCGTCCTGCAGCTTATCAGGTGAGCTATGATGGCAGCGACTACCGATCGCGCGGATACCCAGCGTTCCCAAAAAAGAGCTTGAAATCAGCGCTTTTTCAGTGGAATAGTTGTCACGGGTGATGGAAAATTTCTTTACCTCAGCGCCGTGCCATTTATTAACAGAGTTCTGCTTATTGCCCAAGTTTTTTGTGTGTTATCGCCGGAAACTATATGGTGAGACAGCTTTGCTGCAATGCTGAATCTTCCAGCTTCGAGTCTGTTCCCACGTTACTTGAGGCATTGACGAAAAAAAAGAATATCTATAAAGAGGAAGAGGGAAGGCAGAGATGTCAATCAGGAGGATGCTCCAGTTGCCAACCTGCACTGGGTGAGAGGGATGAGGGGACTGAAAAGGTAAGTACTGAAGGGACAAGGGGCGCCGTCAACACGACTCTATTGGGTTCTTAGCCTGGTCGTCAAGAGTAACTATTTGTTCTTCCAAAATGGTAATTTCCCAGGAAGCACAGCCATATCGTACAGATGTCGCTCCCAGTGTGACCTAGGTGCAGCACTCAACTTATTGACTGCATATACATTTTCACTTCTCGAAACTCAAGATTCGCCAAAAACAGCTCAGTAATTTTTTGAAAAAATCGACGTTTTCACTCCTGTAAGAGGTCTCGCTCGCAATGACAGCACAAAATTAATGGCTTCTTATATTCGCTTAACGGTGTGACGAAATGGGTACAATTATATCTGGGGTAGATTACCTTTGTTTCTTTTGTGAGCGTACACCATTGTCTGATTGCGAACATATTACTGGCGCTTTTCTTTACTTATTACTTTAGTTTTTTTCTGGAGTTCATGCAATTGCTCGATGAGAGTGAGTGCTCCGAAAGAGCATTACGCGCTAAACGCGTCTTGTTCACGCGGTCGCTGTGCTGCCTCAATGCCCTTCATGCTGAACCCTGCCACCGATGGAAACAGGCTCAGAGAAACTGCATTGGATCCGGCATACGACAGGCGGGTGCTTCTCCTTGGCTTTCACATTTATCATTGCGTGTCTTACTTTGAATCATGCGCCAGGTCAACGCTGTACTCTGTCTGGAATGAAATGCGAATAGCCACTTCAAACTTAACGTCTTACGTTTCCCTTCTCCTGTCATGAAGGAAGGAAGCAGTCACCAATACCATATAGAGAATAGCTGAATGTTTAACCCTTTTTTCAGTCATGCACCAACTCCCGTACAGTAGCGGCTATTGAATATTCTCCTTCAGTGGGTATTTATCTTGTGCGTAATCTAACCTCTATTGATTGAAACCACGTTTATTCCACATTAGAATGCGCCGGAGGCGCTACGGTGGAAGGGGAGGGGGTATCGTAAAGGATAATGGGTAAGGGTGCCTCCGTTTTATTAAAACTTCGGGGAGGCAGCCAAGTGGACGCTGCGTGCCTCTCGTGAGCGTTGCGGTGCCGATCGGCGACCAGCGGCGCCTCCGAGTCCTGGATGAGCACAAGGAGTGCCCACCGGACCTCGATGGCACGATCTCGAGAAGAGGTATGAGGGCAGGCCCAGGTCCAGATAGAAGAAGGCCATGGTCCCCTTTTAGCGATGGCCAGAGCTCGAAGACGAGATGGTGTGTAGAGGTCGAGGCGTGATCGGCAACGGCGACAGCGTAGTGCTCTTGTGCAGTGGCCGGTAAGGCTTATCTGTTCGCGCCGTTGCAAGTTCTCTTGGCAGAACTTATTTTATACCCAAGTTTTCCAAGGTCACCCACATTCAACGTCGTTTTTTTCGCGCAATTTCTCGCATCAGGTGAATAACATCAAAGGCTTCACTACACACCGGCATTTTCCAGGTTCAGAGGCCTATAGTGCTTTCATACTAAAAAATCATCTGCATATGAGACATCCCTCCGCCCCTTACTTGAGCTCTATACTTGCAATTCTTTTCATAGCGACATTCTATTCGGGAATTCTAGAGTTTCTTTCTCGCCATCGATTATCAGGTGAGCGCGATCCGCAGCGATAACTCATGATATCTCGTCCAGAAAGTGTACGCCATGCGGAGGGACTTATATTTAATGCCACTAACAGCATCCAGTGATGTTACGGCTTCCATAATTTCGTTTGGCCATCATGCAAGAGGCACGCATAATTTTGTAGCAGCGCACATTAACGTCAAATATTTTTATTTAAGCAAAACCTCGTCGATCTTGTCAAGCTGTGATTGATACAATTTTGTATTGTTCTCTTCTTGGAGTCGCTAGGAGCAATGCGAAAAATTTCAATATTTCATGATGCGAAAAACCCAGTCTAGGAGTTCTTGTGCCTAGGGATTCGAATCACTATCATTAAAATCAGAGATACATAGCTTGAACCACTCCATGTGCCGTTGGCCTTTGAAGAGCGTAGACTCTTACCTACGCAGGCATCGCCGGGAGTGATGATCATGTAGAGGTCTTGTAAGATGGACATTTCGTCTTATTGGTAAAGGCTCATTTTTGACTGGAACAAGTGTACCAGATGAAAAACAGGCAAGGAGCACAGACTCAATACGTACGCTGCTGTGAGGTAAAGCTGTAAGGAAAGGAATGGTTCAGTACTTGCCTCATTGTCAGTGGCAGCTGAAGTACAGCATTAAGCAAGAATATTTGAGGAGGGTTGGAAGTATACAGTATGCCAGATGCTTAGCCAAGAGAGTGTTTCGATGTCATCCCCCCCCCCCTCAATTTTTCTGAGCTCTTCATCACCCCCCCCCCCCCCCCCCCCTTGTTTTCTCTTCTGTGCGGTTCATTCGCGAAATGATTGATGTACGCTGTAGGTGCTGTATCAGAGGAAGCGGAAGTTATTGCAGAAAAGCCACTCTTTGTCACAACACGACGTACAGCAATCCATTTAATTCTTGTCAAGGTTCATCCATTTAAACATAGCATTTCACGTCAGCCTCCTTTTTCTTTCTTTGTGTTGTCCTCAAATGATCATAAACTATCGCAAAAAAAGTGTTTTTTTTAAGCGCCTCTGCGGCCGGGTGCCGGTTCACATGCATGGGATAGAAGATTTGGCAATTGTCATTCGTTCGCAGTTGCCGACTTTTTCGTACGAATTTTGTTGTGAGAAAATATATGTTCGGTATAAATCAAGTCCTCGAAGTCATGTGTGAACACGTCTTTTTATGTGGATGTTGGAGTGAACAAAACAACCAACCCTTCGGCTTTATTAAAGCAGGAAAATTACTAACATAATGTTTGGAGGCAGGCTCTCTTTCTTTTTATTTTTTTTCGAACGAATAACACCCCCTGATAAGTATTTCTTTCCACGCGACTGCAGTACGCATTGTGTACACTCTATGTATGCCAGCTCCTCGGTACTAGTGCTCCTCACCTTGTTCTAGCCTTGGGGTGCCTTAATCATGGGGCTCAGCTTTGTCCAAAGAAAAAAAAATATATTTGCGTTCTTCGAAGAGATGGCCTCTTTGCGGAGGAAATTTCTCGGGCAGAAACTACCGGGCCTGTTATGTGTCTCACGACTGCTTACAGGGCTTGGGCGACAAATACGGCGCATTAAGACCTAAAACCTTCACTGAGAAGCTTCATATAGTGAGCAGAAGCACTGGAGATGATTGTGGCGGTCTTTCTGATAGCATTCTTGCCTTCAAATGCATTGCAAGACACAGAATATTGTACAGAAGGACCAGCAACAGGGAAATGTTTAAAAGCAAAACTTGTGGTAATATAACCGGACAAGCACAGATATTGGCCTACGCTTTTGTCAAAGAAGGGAAATGTGCGTCAGCCATGTCGCTGCGTGTTTCAATATTTTTACTTGAGATGGTGCGAGGTCGTCATGCTCACCTGCTTTTAAGCGTTTCTATGTTTTGCTTGCGCTTTGTATAGTTGCAACAGCTAGCATGGTCCCCGAAATGCCGCGCGCTTTCGGGGCAAACTTTTCTTTGTCGTACGGAGAGGGGCCCAGACACCTTAGGCGAGACGGCCCGCGCGTTCATCTCCTGACTTTGGATGTGTTTGTTCCGCGGCTGAACTCTGACTTCCCGTGGAGTTACCTTGCGCGTACTTTTGCCTGTGCCCGGTATTGTTCTGGCATTGACATGGGAGGCACCATTAGCCTCCGCAGACGGTTTTTCGCGCATGATTTGGCGCATGGGTCTCCGGACTCCTTCCGCGAACTACAACTGTGCGTCCGTTAAGAATCTGGGTTTGTTTTTCCCTTTTAACTGACCTCGTGGCCAGTTGTAAATTTTCGCTTCTCCGTGGGAATGGGTTTCCTAATATTATGGACCAGGGCCCAGACACGTCTGCGGCATATGCACTGCCGGAAACTGGGCGAAAGTGCTTTCGGAATGTGCGAGCACTCAACTAATAAAGGTTTCCTGGGAAGGAACAATTATTTTCTTTTTTTGTTGGGAAGGAGCTTGAGGTCGGAGCTCGGTAGGAGACTGACTTCCTCCGGCATGCTCGCATAGGACGACGGACTGTACTTAAACCAAGGGCGGCCCAGCTCAGATATTCTGTTCTATGCTGCTGTTATCATTTTAACTGCGCTGCACCTTTTTCTGTTGTAACCAAGTGTAATTAAGTCACTCTTCTGAGTTAATCCGGCCAATTCGAGAGGATTATTCGCTGAAGTAGAGAGACGGGCCTGACTAAGAAAAAAGAAACAACCAACCACCAACAACGAGTGAAGAACGAGAAGAGAGAGAGAAAGATATGCCTAAATTTTTAGTGATGGAACTTATGCAGTAATCTTATATCAGAGATAAAGAAAGTTGCTCGGCCTTTTGGCTAAGATCAAAGTGTAGTAGTATTTTGGAAACAAATTTCTGATCTACCTAATTCTCTGCTTAAGGAAAGCACTACGCACTACTAGAGAGCATATAAACCACGTTGCTCTATGACACACCCCAAAGCATGCCAGAGATCTGATGTAATTACGAACGCCACCAGACGAGAAAACAAAAATCTATTTTAAGCACATTACACCGACCAGCTGCTTTTTCCTGTGCACAGTCTTGAAAACGTATCTTTAGGACAACTAGATGCATTTCGACCAGCGAAATGTCGCATAAAGGCCATTTTGTTTCGATAACCTCCTGCACTCTCAATTTAGGTGTTAGTTTATGCTCCAAGGCCGCTAGCGGACGCCTCGTTTTCATAGTTTCCCAATGTTCCACCCAGGTGGTCTCTGCTTGCAGGAAATCTTTACTAGCTCGTGGTACCCTTGCTGAAAAAAAAGAGCTCTACGGCATTCGCTACAGCCTACACGCACGAACTGCAGACATGACGCCAGGTCCGCCATCACCCAGCCGCTTGGTGGAGCGCGCCACTCAGTACGATGCACCTGAGGCTCGTCATGATTATGAGGTACGTCGTGCAAGTAAAAACATGTTCCCCTTCTGGATTCCAGGAGAAGGCAAGCGTAGCAGTGGGCGGCGGAAAGTTAGGTGCGCGACAGAGATTAAGCATTTTGTCGGCATAGGAGGTCGTACTCAGCGCAGTACAGGCTTCGTAGCAATAGCGCAAACAGGGCAAGGGACAAGAACGAGTAGACACAGCCCGAATTTCAACGTTGTTAAAACACGGGACAGGGTTAACTGGAGAGATATAGGAAAGGCCTTTGTTCTTTAGCGGGCCGATGGCGAAGCAAATTTTCACCTAAATCTCAATTCCGTTCTTAGCATAATGCGTCACTTGAGGCCAATCGTAATAGTCGCGATATGGTAGGGAGCACCATTGTTTACATATTCAGCCCTGGCTGGGTGGACCTTGGCTCTCACGTGCTCTCAGTTTCCATCCTCGGTGAAGAACAAGTAACTAAGCCTTAAAATGGGAATGTGCGCATTCATTTCAGCTGTCGGGCTCTTAATTAACTTTTTATTCTCTTAGCCAATTTATTGTGCGTTATTTTGCAGAACATACAAAAAGAATTGTACTAAAAGGGCGTTTTGTGTTGCATTTGCGCACTAAGCACCAGCCAGTATTCCCATAACAGTTCCACTTGCAGATAAGTTACTAGACAAAGGGGGTACTATTCACCGTCTTATTACTATGATTTCCCTGGTTGTGCACATTAGTAGCTTGTCACCCTACGAAGGCACTCGTTGCGGCTTTGAGGAGAGATGGCTCGCCAATTACAGCAGAAACAGAAATGCAAAACGCTGCTTCGATTTTTACATCCCTCATATTACAATGTGATCAGTAGAGCTTAAATGCTAGCTGGCTGGCGCTAACGTTCGCTGGCGCCAACTGTATGCAGGAAGCCGCATGCGGGAAGAAGCGACGGCCCAGATTCTGCGGCGGTGTCCAGGGCGCGTGCATGGGCACCTTCGCCGCCGTGGCTGTGATGCTCAGCGTCGCCTTCATAGTCGTGATGGGCCTGCAGACCATGGAGAGCATCAGGACAGTCAACCGTCTGCTGGAGGATATCTTCAACGAGACAAGCCACGGCACGGCCACCCCGCCCTCCGGAAACACGATTCCACCCGGGACGGCGGACTCGCAGCTTGTACATCGCGATCCCTATTCGAGGGAGAGCAAGACCAGAATAGTTGGTGCCCCGCGGAGAAGTGCCTGAAAGGAACCATAACGAAGCTGCCAGGAGATACCACTAGTCGCAGTATTGTTTGGGGAATGCAGGATGCTGTGAAGAGAATCTGGTATTTCGTTCGATAAAAAAAAGATATTGATGTCACTGCGCACTCATATCTTTATAGGCCGTAAACTGTAAATTTACCACCCACCACAGTATGATATCATCGCCGCCATCACAACTTTATAATTCAATAACATCACATCCAGTGGCAATCATGGCAATGGCAATGAACACGAATATGACATCTTATATTAACTCTCCCAAAGTTCCATAAGCAACAAAGTAGAAAAACGGAGGGCAAAAAGCTGCATTGATGCAGCTTGAAAGCTACCCTGAGCCCTCTACGTGGCGTATAGTCCCAGCGTCTGATCACCAGAGAAGTTGACGAGCACACTCACAAAAAAAAAAAGAAATACAGCCACGAAATATCTGCATATAACAGTTTTATGAAATTCATACTCTGCTATCATATAAATTTTTGACGGGCGCATTTCGCAAAGCTATATTCAGACATTCATTTGCAGTTAGCACACACACAGCGCAAGTAAAATATTTGTTGTAAGTGCGGTGTCCTTTCTGTGTAGATTAAAACATGTGAATAACTGATTAATTCACGCCTTGAAGTCTACTCGAGTATAACGTCGTACTCGGAAAAATATTGAGGCAGCGTGCTAGGTTATATGTCAGTGGCTGCTTATAATTACTTATCGTGCGGCATAACGGTATGACCCAAGTGATTTGGCGCTGTATATTGTTGGCTGAAATAGAACGACTGGTGTTGAGACCTGATAAAATACATTCATTCTTAACTGAAGTAGAATTTCCATACAAAGAAACTAGTCTGCATGAAAATAACCGCACATTTTATGATGTTGAACTTCATGAAGTAGGGCTCCGTATGGTTACACTATGGTACGTTTGCTAGTAAAGCTGCTTTTTGAGCTAGTGTGATTGACATTTGATTTTGCCTAGTTCTCCCCCACACCATGAAGCAATTAGTTATGTCTGATAGTTGAAATGCATTGTAAATTTCTATTTTCAACTCTTGTCAGAAGTGTGTTCCTCTGAAGACAGACGACACCATTAATTTTGTGCATTCTTGCACAGATGTTCGCATTAGGAGAGTTGAAATCCGGGTTAGTTGGTACATACTTGTGATAAAACCAGCCACAAAGACGGGGGCAACGGAGAGACGAGGCACACACAACGACTGTACGAGCAACTGTGCTTTATTGAAAAACAGCCAGTCTCTCAGGAAACCTAACAGAGCATGCGCAGCTCAGCGGCAATGCAAAACCAGCACAAAAGACCGCGATGCTTGCAAGATTGCGCGATTTTCAAGATTCCGCTGACATGCGAAAAAGTTTACATCGGCCAAACTGGCCCGTGTATTAATGAAAGCCTACGAGAGCACCATAACTCTCCGACTAATGCTGACGGAGCAAACTTGCCTCGCCATTGCCGCCGCTATCTTGGGTGCTTTCGAATGTCACTTTTCTCAGTAGAGGCAAGGGTAAGGGTGAGCGCGAAATCCTCGAAGCATAACACATAAGTAATCAAGCAGATAACTGTATTAGCACGGCGCCTCTCAAATTGATGCAGAAGGAAATAGGTTACCTGTCCCGTTGACACTGCAGCCTGACTATCTCTAAAGCATCACGGTCTTTTGTGCTGGTTTTGCGTTACCGTTGAGCTGAGCATGTTCCGTTAGGTTTCGTGGGAGACTGAATGTTTTTCAATAAAGCACAGTTGTTAGTCCAGTCATTGTGTGTGCCTCGTCTCTCCTTTGTCCCAGTCTTTTTGCATGGTTCTCATTAGGTATCTGCCAATTGAGCGACTCGTTCAAAAGAACGCCTAGACACTTCAAAGTCGGAACGACCTCGATTTTTCTATCTCCTTACCAGAGGTCAAGATTTGCTCCGCGCCATTTCATTTTTAGTTCGGAATAATATCGCTTTCGTTTTGGGGCTGTTTACTGTTAAGTAATTCTTAATGGACCATTGACGCAAGACTTCTAGAAGTTGATTGCCGTGTTCTAGCAAGTCAGTTGTGTGTTACCTGCGACAAGCATTCTGAGGTCACGGCATAGTCTATTATGTGCACAATAACAGGAGCGAAAAATACGTCATTAATGTAAATAATAAAGAATATTGGTCCCAGAATGCTGCCTTGCGGCACTCCAGAGAAAAGAAGTTTCAAGCTTTATACTCTGCGGTTGACGGAGTCCATTTGTTCGTGATCTTCCAAATCTGCGTTCAAATCTGACTGCATTAAAGATAGTGTAGCGAACCACGACGGCCGCGCCTGATGCCGCCTAGGCCGATCGCTGCCAGAGCGCCGACGACGACGAAGCGTCGCTAAAAGACGAAGTACCGCCGCGCTGCACGAGATCGCTTGGGTTGGACTGGCCGTCTTCTGCGCTGCCCGCCGTTCTGCTCGCCGTTTTGTGCCGCCAGCCGTGAACACCACGCCCTGTACCATTTGTGCAGAAACCCCCTTTCACTTGGTAGAGGTGCGGATTTACTGCCTTCTTGACACTTCAAGGCCGTCCGCTTCCGAATTTCACCATGCCTCAAGATTCCGAACAGCCGCTGCTCCTTCTGCCACACACAGCTGCCCCACAGCCGCCGACAGTCGTCTGCGCTGGAGCTTTGCGCCAGCGCGACCCCGCTGTCTTTAGCGGTACCGGAACCACGACGTCGAGGCCTGGCTAGCCTCGTACGAGCGGGTCAGTACCCACAACAAATGGGACGATCCCCTAAAACTGAACAACGTCATTTTCTATCTGACGGACGTTGCGAATCTGTGGTACCGCAACCATGAGCCTGACATCACATCGTGGTCCGCCTTTAAGCGAAATTTCGCTGACGTCTTCAGCCGGCCTGCGGTGCGCAAGCTGCGTGCTGAGCAACGCCTGCGTGCTCGGGCGCAGCTGCCTGGTGAAAATTTCACCAGTTATATAGAGGACGTGGTGGATCTGTGCAAACGTGCTGATGCTTCGATGCCCGAGTGCGCCAAGAACGACCACATTCTGAAGGGCATTCACGACGACGCATTCCAGATGCGTCTCGCCAAAAATCCAGCCACCGTCGTCGACGTCATCGCACAATGCCAGAGCTACGACGAACTCCGTAAGCGCCGTCTTCTCACTCGCTCTCCACTCTCTCCACAGGAGCCTCTCGGCGCTTTGACATCTGGCTCTGACCAGTCGCTACTGCTGCCCCAGATCCAGCAGTATATTCGCGAAGAAGTTGCTCGGCATCTGTCTTTCGTCCACCCGAGTACTGCCGCTTCCTCTTCTCTTGTGCCTTAGCTGCAGCGCGTCATCCGCGAACAAGTAGCCGAAGCTCTTCCTCCTCCTCCTGAAGTTCCTTCGGTACCTCCTTTGAAGTACGCCGGCGCCGCAGCACATTATAGCCAATCCACCCATGTGGCAGCGCCCTTGACGTACGCCGCCGTGGCTGCACGGCCTGCGGTGTTGCCACCTCGTCAGCCTGTTCTGCGCCCGGCACCGGCCCCACCAGCGGCTCCGCTTCATCCTTCCCCTTCGCCATATTACAACCCTTGGCGCACACCAGACAATCGGCCGATATGCTTTTCATGTGGCTTCACCCGACATGTGGCCCGCCACTGTCGTCGCCGCATGGTCGCCCCTAGAGCGGTTGCGCCTCCCGCCTGCTCACCTCAGCAGCTCCGTTCTGTTCCACCTCCGGAGCCCTACGCCACTGACTATCGTCCGTATACGACCCGTCGATCCCCGTCCCCACGTCGCCGTTCACTTTCACCTATGCGCCGTCGCCCTATATCTGCTGACGAGGGAAACTAAATTCCGTAGTTCCCGAGGCAAGAACTGCGTGCTCTTCAAACAGCTCAAGGCCTCAACTTTCTTCCGCGAACATTCTATTGGTTTCCGTCAATGATTTTTCTGTGTACGCGCTTGTCGATACGGGTGCTGCTGTGTCGGTCATTCATGAGAGACTGTGCCATCGGTTACGAAAAGTGACGACATCATTTTTTGGTTTGTCGCTTCGGACTACTACCGAAGAGAGGATCGCACCTTTGGCCGCATGCACAGCGCGGGTTGTCATTGCCGACATTTTGTACAGTGTTGAGTTCGTGGTCCTGCCGTCTTGTTCCCACGACGTAATTCTCGGGTGGGACTTCCTATCAAAAAATAACGCTGTGATAGATTGCCCCCGCGCAGAGGTAGAATTTTCTGTATTGTCTGACGAACGGCGAGCCGCGCGAGCTGCTCAGTGACAGCGGCCGCGCCTTCCTTTCCCAAGTCGTTGAAGCAATGCTTGCCGAATGTCACATCGTACATCGGACCACCACTGCCTACCATCCTCAAACTAACGGGCTGACCTAGCGCTTCAGCCGTACTCTCGGAGACATGCTCACGATGTACGTCGCAGCAGATCAGACCAACTGGGATGCCGTCCTCCCTTTCGTGACATACGCGTACAACACGGCCACGCAGTCCACCACTGGCTTTACCCCTTTCTTCCTTTCGTATGGCAGTGAGCCGTCGTCCACGATGGACACCATATTACCTTATACACCTGACGCCTGCGAGTGGACGCCTCTCTCCGAAGTCGCAAAGCATGCAGAAGACTGCCGCCAGTTGGCGCGCTCTTTTACCTCCGAATCCCAAGCCCGCCAAAAGCATCGCCACGATAACGTTAGCAGGCAACACGTTTTTCCAGTTGGATCCCTAGTTTGGCTATGCGTTCCCGGCACACCACCAGGATTGTCATCTAAATTTCGCACAGAATACCACGGGCCTTATCGCGTCGTCCAGCAAACGTCGCCAGTCAACTACGTCGTGGAGCCGCTCAACCCCTCTTCGGACCTGCGCCATCGCGGTCGGGAAACCGTCCACATCAGCCGCCTAAAAACTTACTACGACCCGCTCCTTTTGCCCTCGCCATAAGTCGCCAGGGTGGCTCCTCTTCGTTCCAGGGCAATTGTAGCGAACCACGACGGCCGCGCCTGATACCGCCTAGGCCGATCGCTGCCAGAGCGCCGACGACGACGAAGCGTCGCTAAAATACGAAGTGCCGCCGTGCTGCACGAGATCGCTTGGGTTGGACTAGCCGTCTTCTGCGCTGCCAGCCGTTCTGCTCGCCGCTTTGTGTCGCCTGCCGTGAACACCACACCCTGTAACATTGGTGCAGAAACCCCCTTTCAATAGGTTGGTTCTCTTAATGGCATAGTAATTGAGTTTATGAGAGAGTAAATCACGACTCAGGAAGTCGAAGCCTTTTAAAAAATAAATGTATATGCAGAGTGTAAGCAGCCTGTCTTCAGGTGGATCTATTATTATCTCTTTCTTTTTAGTCAGTGCCATTTCTGTGGACCTTTGCTTTGTGAAACAACTCCCTGTCTGATAAAACTGCGTGTTTGATTTCAGAAATACCTATTCGTGTGTAAATAATTTTTTCGCACATTTCGATAATATTCGCAGATTTGATAAATGCTTAGAATATGCAATATCCAACGCTGCTCTGCCTTCGCGAATTACTCTCTTGTGCTATTTGCATAGGGCATCGAATCTTTGTAGCGTTTTTTTTTCGTTCTTGAAATCTGCCGGCACTCTACTTTATCGCATTGCTTGCGATGAAAGACGCGACCAGATTTACCTCGATTGCTCGCATCCAGGTGGAGCCAAATCTGCGTTGTGCGAGAATGTTCTAGTAACTTTGCACGCTATATCTCGAAAGTTCACTATCAGCCTTAAATTGAGCATGGCCGCGAGCGGCCGGCATTCTGTTCGACGACTGCCGAGCTCGCCTGTTGCTCGCCGCCACCGAGTCACTCCGTTCCTTGAAGGCGCAAGTCAGCCAAAATAGAAAGCATCGTTTAGAAGCCATTCTCGCTGTTTTGGTGCTCGCCTAAGTGCAGTCGCCACTACGTGGCATCTGGTGGAGGCGCTGGCGGATGTGCCCAGTGCCGTCACCCTCTGGGAGCCTCTAACGCAGCCCGAGCAGTCTAGAAGAAGCAGATCAGAGAGCCTCAGAAGCGATCTCAAACGAAGACGAAGTGCGAAGTAGCTGTCGTCTCCAGAGGCGTTCACATGAATATGGACTACTACCGCACCACGTGCAAGCAAAGAAGGACGCCTCATTTCTGACGTCAATCATGGCTACAACACCCGCCCCGTCTGACGTCCAGGTTCAACGGTTCACCGGGCGAGGATCCTGAATAATGGCAGGAGCAGTTTGAGCGTGTCACTGTATTCAACAGCTTTTATGACCAGACCAAAATAACCCACGTTTTCTTTGTCCTGCATAACCAGCCAGAATTTGGTTCGAAAATCACAAAGCTTCTCTGCGACGTGGTAATCATTCAAGTGAGAGTTCCTGAATGCATTTACAAGCATCTTCAGAAAAAGAAATAACTCAGCGGCTTCTAAAGCCACGCATCCAGCACCCGAATGAGACAGTGACTGCGTACGTCGAAGACATGAAGCGCCTTTTTCGACGCGTCCATCCTGAGACGACGGAGGAAAAGAAGGTGGAGCTTTTCATGCGTGGCGCTAAAGAGGCACTTTTCGACGGCCTGGCCCGCAATCCGCAGAAGTCGCACGCTGAATTCGCCAGCGATGCAGCTGCCATTGAGCAAACCATGTAAGCACGAGCCCGCCATTTCCCTCGACAGCTTCGAGTGACCTCGATTGCCCTCTCGGACGGCACAGCATTCGGCGGCAACCTGCCGGATGTCATCCGCGAAATTGTATGGGAAGAGTTGCGTCGCCTGTTACTATCTTCCAACGAGCCTGTGGCGTTTTCTGCGCCGAATAAACTGCCAGAGCTGTGCTCCCGCACGTGCAGTGATAGAAGGAGTGGCTGCCTAATCAAGCACGGGACATCATGCATCCCTTGCGCCACCGGGGTGGTATATGCTTCCTTCTTTCATGTTGTAGGACCTACATCGGGAAGACAGGGCGGTGCGTAAACGAGCGACCCAGGAAGCGTACGAATGAAGTTTTTATACAGCACAGACAAAGGGGCACACCTGGTGTCCCACCTTAGTTCTTGCCGCAATGGCGCACCGCGATTTGAATCGACCGTGATACTTGGCAAAACCAAAAACGAACACGCGCGGCTGGCTTTGGAAGCTTTCCACATAAAGGAAAAAGCAGTAGTCTGTATTAGTGATACGTGCGTGGCTCTTTACGCAGCTTAAATCAATTTTTTGCCTTGGAGTCTGCGTTAACAGCCCTTGGCATTACTATTGCGGTTAAAGATACCGTTTGAGCATGCGTGGCTAGGTGTATAAGTATGCGTTCCCAAGAAGAAAAACCCGTTGTCAGTGCGCCTGTGTGTGTCTCTGTATCTCTTCTTTGTGATTCGTCCCATGTTTGCGCAACCTTCACCTTCACAGCAACATGTATCAACTAGGCCAAATCGAAGTTTTACTGAGTCTCAAGTAGCGACCCTTGAGGAAATCGACCGCGAAGGCAGCATGCGCTCGGCTCTCCGTCACAGACGCCGGCAGTTGAAGGTACAGGCTTGACCTACGCCGCTGCAGTGCGCAGCTCTCAGCCCCAGTAACACACCCTAATGCCACCTCTTCGAAGTGAACCATCTATTACCGAACGCCGCCCCTCTTCCCCGCCCACCCAGCTTACAAACGACGCTCAGGCCCTAGGAAATGCGACGCCATGAGGACTTCCGACAACTGCTGCTGTGCTTCCATTGCAGTGAAGCCGGCCACATTCTGCGTCACTGTTGGTACCGCGGTATTGCTCTTCATGGCTTTTCCAAGGATGAACCACGGCCACACTTCTGCCAATGTCCCCAAGAAAACGATGTGTACCTGCGTCGAGAGGAGTATGCACCTAACCTCCTTTCGTGCTCACCGTACTCGTAACAGTGAGCCTCGCGGTCTCGCGCCACGCCGCAACTACGCAGCCACGGTGCGAGTAAGGTCTCCAAGTGCCCGTAGGGAAAACCAACTCGCCCACATTTCTGCTTTACTCAAACTCAAGACGCAACCTCTGGTGGTGAGGTTGCTGACGAGCGAAATGACGAACATGCTCAAACAACCATGTCGCATGAAGACGTTGCCCCTTACACATCGATACCGCATACTGGGTGTTTCACGTAACATGAACCAAGGTTTTAAAAAAGTGGCTCACCGCAGTGATGCGAAACGAACGACATATTGTCCGAACAACATATATGTGCCCCTATTTTCTGGGATTTAAAGAAAGCCCGCGGGATATACAAAAATCTATGTGACTGCGCTCATGCGCTATCGTATTGTAGAGCTCCCAACCATATTTTGAATGAATGAAGCCTGCGCGGTGAGTGTGCCCATATGAGAGGTCGTCATTCAGTTCGATGGGCTGCTCAACGATAAAAGTAAAAAAAAAAAACGAGTTTACCCTGAAATACGCGAGTTCACTGCTTTTCTTTCATTTTATGTTGTTTATGCGATGGCTCAATAGAAGCTCCGTCTCAGTTAGATGCGGATGACGTGCTCATGACTCATCGAAGATTAAAGCGCTTTCGAAGTGCAGAAAAAAGGTGCTGACCCAGTTTCAAGTCTATGCTGAAAGCTACGTCGGCCGCTCTCGCGAACGTTTCGTTCACTCAGGACGCGCTTCGCAGCGCTACAATACAGTTGCGCAAGAGCCAAATCGCGTTATTTTTTTCGTACTTCGATGGCTTTATTAAACACTGGGAAAAAAGGATCACGTAGGAGATACGTTGACACAAAAAACTGGATCAATTGTTTCGTAACCCGTCTACAACATAACGAAGCGCACGTGACCTTAAAGCAAATATTAGAGTTTTTGCAATTAAATCTATGTTAATTCCCTAATTAAGCGAAAGTTTAAAGCTACTCTAAGGATCGCTGCACGAAGGGAAAAAATAGGTATTTGGTGTCACCCAGCTCCAGTGTGCCACATTTTTGTAATCCTTGGTTTGTGTGAAACACTGTATAATGACAGCCTCGACAACGACGTGAACTGCCTTCAAAACGACACCACCACCCAGAAAAGCTGCGACGAAACAAGCACCCTAACAATGATTCACATTCCCGAAGAAGCCGTGACTCGACTCTGAGGACGACGTGCAACGCAAGAGCCAGCACATTCGACTTGGAAGTGGTTTTCGACGGCCGCAGAGTTACCGCTCTGGGCGACACAGGACCCGATTACTCGGTTATTAATGGAACATTCGCTTCGCAGCTGAGGAAAGTCACGACCTCATCGGATGGCGCACATATTTGCACCGCAGGGGGCTATTTTACTACGCCATCAGGACGATGCACAGAGCAACGACTGCCAAGGGACATACCAATTTTGCGATCTGCGTTGTGCTATGGTAATGTTCCCACGATGCGATCTTGGGCATCGATTTACTTAATGAGCATCAGACTGTTACCAACCTGGGATCCAAGCTGATGACACTATCGACGAACGAGGCCATCCCTTCGATGTGAACTCTGGAACATCACGTTGATCTCACTGTCCTGGAGGAGCAAGCGTCCCACACCACTCGAGCGTCATCGTCACCATAGGCGCCACGGAAGCCAATAACACTGAAGCCATCATCGAGGTGAACGTGCAATTGCTTCTAGATGAGTGAATCCGCATCGCAAGAGGCATCGTACTTTTCCGCAGTGAACAAGCTGAAGAATACCGACACTTTAACAGAGGCCCGACGGTTGCTTTCTTCGACGAAATATCCGACGTACGAGACTTCTTCAACCTCTCCGGCCCATCCCCACAAGATTAGGCTGACCAATAGAACTCGACCAATTTACACATTAAACCAGGCTTGCACAGTAAAAGATAAGACCAGATAAGCAGTCTGCTTCGAAGCTACAGCGGGTGTTTGTCGTCATCGCCGAAGGTCCGACAAACGCCGATTGCCAGGCATCGCGTTGTAACCGACCAGCACGTCGGACCTTTGCGCCAATGCCCCTACCGTGTGTCTCCAAGAGAACGGCAAGCCATCCCGGACCAAGTGGAAGAAATGCTTCGCGACAACTTCAACCAGCCTTCAAAGAGCCCCTGGGCGGCAGCGGTTGTTCTAGTGAGAAAGAAAGATCGCGCACTTCGATTCTGCGTTGATTACCGCCCCTTCAACTACACAACAAAAGACGTCTACCCCCTTCTCCGCATCGACGATACACTGAACCGGCTCTGCAGCGCTAAGTAATTCTCATCGATGGGCGTCAAGAGCAGCTACTGACAAACTGAGGCCGATGAAAGAGATTGTGAGAAAACCGCATTCATCACTCCAGATAGCCTCTTCCAGTTTAAAGTGATGCTGTTCGATCTCTTCCGCACCAGCGACATTTCAGAGAGTAATGAATACAGTGCTGGCAGGCCTGAAGTGGCGGGTTTTGTCACACCCTCCACCGCATTCAAGACAAGTATTAGAGACCCCGACTGCGTGCCGATGTCCCACATTATGTAAAAACGTGCCGAGACTGTCAGCGATGAAAGACCTCTCCAACCCGACCAGCAGGATTTCCGAGCCTCTATGAACCACCCTCAAGGCACTTTCAGCAGACCGCCATGGACTTGCTCGGCCCTTTTCTGAAATCAACGTCTGGAAATAAGTGGATCAGTATAGCCCCCGACTGCCTGACCCGCTAGGCCCAGGCAAAAGGCCCAACGAACGGAACAGCACCAGAAGTTGCCAAGTGTTTCGTGAAGTGCATTCTTCTGAGACACGGCGCCCCCTATGTGCTCATTTCTGACAGAGGAACAGTATTCACGGTGGAATTGACGCAAGCCATCCTGCGTTACAGCCAAACCAGCCACCGCAGGACAACTGCATACCACCCGCAGACCAACGGACTGACCGAGCGCCTGAACAAAACCATCGCCGATATGCTCGCCATGTTTGTCGATGCCAAACACTAGACCTGCGACGTCATCCTGCCTTACACCGTCTTCGCCTACAACACGGCAGTGCAGGAGACCACCCAAATGACGCCTCTTAGGCTCGTACATGGCAGGGAGGCCACAACCAGGCTAGACGCTATGCTGCCCAAGGTTACCGAAGAAAACGTCGACGTCGCAGCCTGACTTCAATGCGGAGAAGAAGCTTGAAGACTTGCCCGATTGAGGATAAAAGACCAGCAGGGGACAGATGCTGGACTCTACAACCTAAGAAAGCGCAACGCGGAATAGAAGCCAGGAGACAAGAGTATGGCCGCCCATTCGCACCGCAGATTGAGTGAAAAGCTTTTGCGCCCCTATTTCGGCCCTTAGAAGCTTCATCATAGCCTACATGAACTGCACGATGAGGTCGTCCCTGACAAAGTGACTGCTAACCAGAGGCGCCGCGTGCGACCAGAAGTTCTCCATGTCGTCCGTCTAAAGCCCTATTACGCGCGCTAAAGGACACTGTGTTTCCACACTAGGTGTTTATTTTTGCAAAACCTATTTTATTTGTCTGCAGTCGCATTACGTTTTAAAGCTTCGGGTCGATGCTTCTTTGAGACGGGAGCAATGTCACGAACTTTTTGTAGTGTTACTTTGTTTAATCTTCAGAGCTGCCGGTACGCCGCTTTATCGTTTCTTGTAATGCAAGACGCACCCAGATTTACCTTGATTGATTGCATCCATGCGGAGCTGACTCAGCGTTGTGCTAGAATGTTCTAGTAACTTTCAATGTTTTATCTCGAAAGTTCGCTAGAACTTTAAATTAGCATGGCTGAGGGCATCTAGCATTCTGTTGGACGGCCGTCGAGTTCGCCGATTCCTACGCCGCCGTCGAGCCATTCGGTTCTTTGCTGGCGCAAGTCAGCCCAAAAAGCAGTTTCGTTTAGACGTCATTCTCGCTGTTTTCCTGCTCGTCGGATTGCAATAAAAGTTCTGTTGGGCCTAGTTAGTACATGTTATTCTTAAGGTCAAGGTTGCGCAAACTCAGGACAATCCACAACGAAAAGACGAGAGACACACACAGGCGCCTGTGTGTGTCTCTTCTTTGTGATCGTCCCGAGTTTGCGCAACCTTCACCTTAACGTGGAAAAGAACGGACGGACGGAAGGACGGATGGATGGACGGATGGACGGATGAATGAATGGATGGATGGATGGATGGATGGATGGATGGATGGATGGATGGATGGATGGATGGATGGATGGATGGATGGATGGACGGACGGACGGACGGATGGATGGACGAATGGTGGTGGTGGTGGTGGTGAAAACATTTATTACGAATGAACAGGAGGTATGTTTGGATCAGCCCGTAAGGGACCGATCCTTACAAACACTAGGTGGAGGACCCTAGTATAGGACCCCAGAGGCGGTTGCCGCCGCCCGGGCGCGCCCGACTAAGACTTGTTGGGCCTGTAAGTCGTGGCAGCCGAGCAGGGTCGCCTCCCAGTCCTCCCGGGTTGGGTTGGGGATGGGGGAATAGCGGGGTTGGAGGGGCAGGCCCACACCATGTGATAGGTGTCAGAAGACACTGCACTACAGTGTGGGCAGCTGTCGCTAAAGGAGGGGTCAAAATGTTTTAGCGCGGGCGGGCACAGCAATGTATTGGTGAGAAGGCGGAGAAGGAGCCGCTCATCCGCCTTCTTCAGGCCTTTACATGGGCTATACTCCGTTTCATACATCAGGTGCAACGCTGTCAAAGCTAGCACTCTTTTTTGCGCAGCCTGCATCCGTGACAGAAAATAGTGCGTTGCTTGTGGTGAGCGAAAATTAAGAAATGCATTGCCGATAGGCTTCGTGGATAATACATTTGTCATCAGCGTGACAAAAAACGATGTTATTTCGAGCGAATCGGTCGAGATCTGTGATTTTGTATTTTGCGTTTGTCGTCTTTTTCCATTTCACGTTTTCGTTGTCCCCGCTGGCCGCCATGTTTACTCTTTCCGTGCGCCTCCCTTTCACTTTTGAGAAAATGGCGTCCAGCTCAGTGGCCGCGGGCAGCTCTCCTGTACGCATTTTCCCGAAGGTTCGTGCACGCCAAGCAAGTAATTGCGAATGTGGTCGGCCGCACCAGGATCCGTTTTCCGGAGAAGTCTGTTCGGGAAGTACTGAGTGCTGTGAGCGAGGACACCGGAGTATCTCCCCGTAGCGTTGCCAAAATCAAGGCGGAGCGTCTGGGCGGGCCTGTGGCGTCTCCGAAGAAAAGACCTCGCGACGTGAAGATTTCAAGCTCGGGAATAGTCAAGAATGAGAGCTTCACAGTCCATGCCATCCGTCTGAAAGTGCACAGTATGTACGCGAAGAGGGAAGTCCCAACACTGGGCAGTGTGCTAAAGGCTGGCAATGAGGACGACGACCTGCCGAACTTCTAGAAAACCACATTGTGGAGGTTGATGGACATCCGATTCACATTTCATAAAAGAAAACGGAATCTTGCACTGACCGAGCGAAGTGATATCATTGCCTGGCGTCGCAGATACCTACGGGCGATCAAGGAAATTCCGAGGACAGGGCAGGTACGGGTCGTTCCTTGCTTATTTTCTTACGCAGTACGTTTAGACTGGCTTCACATAGAGCTTCATGTTAGCTTTGCAACCTCGTAGTCGGAGCAGTGAGTGTTGCTCCAGGATAACACATTTAGAAGAAATTGTCTTAACCACGTTGCTGTTGCCGACCTTTTGCGTAGTGGTGATGTTTCACGACCAGTTTGGCGCTACGTTTCGGTGAGGCACGTGTCTGCATGGGTCAGATTAAATCGCTAAATCCCAATTGGTGCGGCAAGCCAAAACAGCAAAACTGCCAAAAATGTAGCACTGCAATGGGTAGTGCCATCTCGTCGTCGCCGTAGGAACGAATGGACACCCACTGTGCACTGCCAGTTGCTCCGGTGGTGCGAGTTACTGGCGCTACTGCTGCGAACGTTGGCAATTTTTGTTCGCAGTCGTCGCGAGTAAAGAGATTTCAATCGTTGCCGAATTAGTCATGTACCCCATGCAAACATACAGTGAATATAAAGTGGCTACCAAATGACGCCTGGGCGTGAAATGTAAGCCCGAACAAGGGAGCAATTAAGCTGAGATAATTCTTTTTCTCGAGTGTCTTTGAGCGGTTGTTTGTGAGACAGGGGTCAGCAGTGCGTTTGTTGCAGTGCATTGCCTACTTACATGCTGCAGCGTGTTTGTTTACTTACAAGCATTGACTGGTGTACTCGGTTGTTTTGCATTTACAGGTGCGTCGTCTACGTAGGGCACACAAAAGAATACATCTGGCAGAAAAAGACTGCAAAGTCATCTCAGGATGCCTTCCTGAAAGGTTTAACAACGGGATTGGCTGCGCCTTCGGGCAAATGGGCCCGTTTGATCCTTGTCCATGGTGGGAGCAGTGCAACAGGATTCGTGGAAGACACTGCTGACTTCTTCAGAGCAAAAAAGGGAAACCACGCTGACTACCACTCTGAGATGGATGGCAACTACTTTGAGAAGTGGTTCACCGACAAGTTTTTGCCAAAAATTCCGCCCAATAGCATTGTCGTCATGGGCAATGCTTCATATCATCGCGTGGCTCTTGAAAAAACACCACTGGCTGTTTCCAGAACTAACCATTTCTCGCAAACACTGCGGGGTCAGCATTTTTTATTGCCCTGTCTCATTTATTGTTTGCTTTTTCGAAATATTTTTACCTAGCGTTGTAAAACTTTTTCTGCATTCTTACTTGACGCACCCACAGCTTGGAACTCTTTTTACCTGACTGCACGGGAAAACAGGCCATATCGAGGTGGTGTGTGTAAAAATAATTTGACCCGAAAGTTACAGACGGCTACTTGTTAATCGGGCCACGGCGGAGCACTCAGCACTGTGCTAATTAATTAAATCCGACGAATGAACGTCATCTTTCGCACACAGCTCTAGCTTGCATCTAAAAAGTATAGTCACAATGCTGCAGAGTCGGAAAGAAAACCGCTACTAGTGACCAAAAGCCGGTGCGAGCTCATTGACAACATAGTTTAAGAGCGTACGTTGTTGGGCTAGTCGGTCAATCATGGTGAATACAAGGGGGGGTACTGCGCACAAAAAGACAAGGACAAGAAGATAACACAACAAGCGCAGACTCGCGACTAACTTTATATGAAAACACGATACTCCTTTTATAGTTTCAAACTGTCACATCACACACAAGTGGAAACCAAAAACCTTTCTTCATTCTGATACAGTTTGATAGACGGGTCACTTACGCAATCTTTATCCTTCTGTTTGATACAGAACGCCTCCGCCAACTCACGCGCCACCTGGTCACGGCTCCTCCTCAAAACCTTTGTATCTGTCAGCAAAGGCAGGCAAGGGTTATTGCGCGTAGCATCCGGGCATGCGCCACAATGCAGGGGTAAATTCGACCCTGTCCCTGATTTCATGGAAAGCTGGTGCTCTCTTAAGCGCTCATTCAGACATCGGCCTGTCTGGCCGATGTATACCCTGCCACAGGTGAGGGGAATCTGGTATACGACACCCGTCTGGCACCTGACAAATCGAGTGGCATGACGCTTCTCGCAGTCCGCTTTCCTCTTCCCTCCGGACATGACCTGAGGGCACAATGAGGCCAACTTGCATGGGGCGGTAAAAACTACCGGCACGCCGTAGCTTTTCGCCACGTTCTTCAAGTTGTGGGAAATTCTGTGAATATACGGTAGAACCGCTGGCCTCATTTCCTTAGAACGGCCACTATCCCGGCACGTCCTATCTTTCAGTTTGCGCAGAAGCTTCTCTGCCACTGCAACAATGATTGAAGCAGGAAAACCAGCCTTCGTTATCCTAATTACCTGATTATTGAGGCTCTCGTGCACCAGGTGAGCGCAAGACTTAGACAAGGCGCCCTGCAGGCAATACGTTCCGATAGCCCGTTTGACTGTCTTGGAATGTGCTGACCTGAACGGCAACAGGTCTTTCCGTGCACGTGGTAAGTACATCCAGCAAACGTGATCTGGTGTTAAAGTCAGGTTAATATCTAAAAACTGTAGCTTGTCATGTTCCGGTAACTCGTGAGTAAAGGTTAGACCCTTCCCATGTCGTCTAAAAATCGATAAAAATTCTTCCACAATCACAGTGTGCGTCGCGCCAGGTCGATCTTTAAGAAACACTAAATAGTCATCAACGTACCTAAATATTTTCAGAGTTGTCTCATCGTCAAAATAGCGCACCAGATCACAGTCAATGCTGGACAAGAAGATGTCAGCCAGTACAGGTGCCACACAGGAACCAATGCAAATTCCTTTGCGCTGAACAAGGACCTGATCGTTAAAAGATACAAAGGTAGAACCAAGATAAAACTCAAGTAAAGACATAAAATTATTTAGCGTTATACCGCAGGCATTCTGAAACGCTATTACACCCCTGTTTTCAATAATAGCGTTTCAGAATGCCTGCGGTATAACGCTAAACAATTTTATGCCTTTACTTGAGTTTTATCTTGGTTCTACCTTTGTATCTTTTAACGATCAGGTCCTTGTTCAGCGCAAAGGAATTTGCATTGGTTCCTGTGTGGCACCTGTACTGGCTGACATCTTCTTGTCCAGCATTGACTGTGATCTGGTGCGCTATATTGACGATGAGACAACTCTGAAAATATTTAGGTACGTTGATGACTATTTAGTGTTTCTTAAAGATCGACCTGGCGCGACGCACACTGTGATTGTGGAAGAATTTTTATCGATTTTTAGACGACATGGGAAGGGTCTAACCTTTACTCACGAGTTACCGGAACATGACAAGCTACAGTTTTTAGATATTAACCTGACTTTAACACCAGATCACGTTTGCTGGATGTACTTACCACGTGCACGGAAAGACCTGTTGCCGTTCAGGTCAGCACATTCCAAGACAGTCAAACGGGCTATCGGAACGTATTGCCTGCAGGGCGCCTTGTCTAAGTCTTGCGCTCACCTGGTGCACGAGAGCCTCAATAATCAGGTAATTAGGATGACGAAGGCTGGTTTTCCTGCTTCAATCATTGTTGCAGTGGCAGAGAAGCTTCTGCGCAAACTGAAAGATAGGACGTGCCGGGATAGTGGCCGTTCTAAGGAAATGAGGCCAGCGGTTCTACCGTATATTCACAGAATTTCTCACAACTTGAAGAACGTGGCGAAAAGCTACGGCGTGCCGGTAGTTTTTACCGCCCCATGCAAGTTGGCCTCATTGTGCCCTCAGGTCATGTCCGGAGGGAAGAGGAAAGCGGGCTGCGAGAAGCGTCATGCCACTCGATTTGTCAGGTGCCAGACGGGTGTCGTATACCAGATTCCCCTCACCTGTGGCAGGGTATACATCGGCCAGACAGGCCGATGTCTGAATGAGCGCTTAAGAGAGCACCAGCTTTCCATGAAATCAGGGACAGGGTCGAATTTACCCCTGCATTGTGGCGCATGCCCGGATGCTACGCGCAATAACCCTTGCCTGCCTTTGCTGACAGATACAAAGGTTTTGAGGAGGAGCCGTGACCAGGTGGCGCGTGAGTTGGCGGAGGCGTTCTGTATCAAACAGAAGGATAAAGATTGCGTAAGTGACCCGTCTATCAAACTGTATCAGAATGAAGAAAGGTTTTTGGTTTCCACATGTGTGTGATGTGACAGTTTGAATCTATAAAAGGAGTATCGTGTTTTCAAATAAAGTTAGTCGCGAGTCTGCGCTTGTTGTGTTATCTTCTTGTCCTTGTCTTTTTGTGCGCAGTACCCCCCTTGTATTCACCATCATTGACAACGAATTTCGGACAGCTCACATTAATGCGGTACGCATCAAATGAACAGATGCATGCAGTTCATTTCAGAACACGCCATAATATTCAAGCGATTCTGAACAAAACGAGTTTTCTCATTCAAGTCACGCGAAATTCAACTTGTTTGCCCCGCCGCGGTGGCTCATTGGTTACGGCGCTCGGCTGCTGACCCGAAAGACGCGGTTCGATCCCGGCCGCGGCGGCTGAATTTCTTGAAGGCGAAATTCTAGAGGCCCGTGTGCTGTGCGATGTCAGTGCACGTTAAAGAACCCCAGGTGGTCGAAATTTCCGGAGCCCTTCACTACGGCGTCTCTCATAGCCTCAGTCGCTTTGGGAGGATAAACCCCAATAAACCAACCAACCAACCAAATTCAACTTGCGATGAAAAAAAAAATGTGCGAAAAAAAAAGGTTTACCACCCGGGATTTGAACCCACGCACCCCCACTGCCGGTCGACTCCCCAGAGCGACGCATTAGACCACACGGCCACAAAACAGCGCGTAGTGATACATTTCTCTTTATTTTTTTCTGCGAACTACTTCCGTAGCCTTCACAGCGTTGCACATGATGTACGAAACGGAGTATAGGGTAAAGGCGATGACAATTTTGATAACATGTTGTAATATCTTTGAATGTATAGACCGGATTAAAATCGGGTTCCTGATCGGATGGGCAGGAGAAAACAGCCCGGAGAGAGAGCGCGCTGGCGGCTGCGTCTGCTGCCTCGTTTCCTGCCAACCCCTGATGAGCAGGGGCCCATATGAGGTAACGGTGTGCGGGGTCCGTATCCCGTATGCAATTTTTGTATATTCGACAGGCTAGGAAGGGAGTGCAACCTTGTTCGACGTTCCGGCAGGCCCCTCGCGAGTCGGTGATTATGTATTTTGAATTGGAATGTGAGGCCGCGAGAGCAATCGCGACCTCTTCTGCTTGTGTTGCACTGCGGGCTCTGAAAGTTAGGCCGTTAACTGTGTTGCTGTTGTGAACTACCGCGGCCGTGTACATCCCCCGTGGTGAGGGCCGGAGGCGTCCACGTAGTATACACCTGTTTTGTTGCCATAATATCGGGCTAGCGCTTCCGCTCGTGCCAGGCGCTGACCATTATGGTCTTCATGTGACATGTTTGCTCGAAGAGGAAGCACGTGGAGGGCACGTCTCCACAGTTCCGGGATGCGAAACCTGTCTTCCATTGGAGGGTTGTGTTGGATATGGAGTCGAGCAAGAAGGCGGCGACCCGACTCCGTCAGCGACAAGCGCGTGTACTGGTTTGTAAGGTGCGCCTCCCGGAGCTCCCGGAAAGTATTCACCACCCCAAGAGCCATAAGCCGGCTGTTTGAAGTAGTGATGGGGAGGTCAAGGGCACGTTTAACAATTTTGCGAAGGATGACCTCAAGGGCGTCCTCCTCTTGTTTCCGTAGGTGGAGATAAGGACTTGAATAGAGAATTGGACTAGTTACGAAGGCGTTTGCCAGCCGCAAGGCATCCTTACTTCGTAACCCTCCGCGTTTGTTGGAAACCCTTCGGACCATGCGGCCCACCTGGTCCCCAACCTTACGGAGTTTGGCCAATGTAGTGTCTGGCCACCTGTGTTTGTGGATGTAGAGTCCGAGTACCCGCATCTCATCACTTTCGCGTATGGGAACAGTCTCGAGAGAGATAGTTTAGTTGTGCACTTCTGTGAGGGGCGGAGGTGCACAAATTCTGATTTTTGAGGGGAACATTGAAGACCGCAGCGGCGGGCGTAGCGGTCTACTATCGTCGCCGCTGTTTGCAGGCTGGTTTCAATGTCTCCTGTGCTGCCCTGTGTGGCCCACAGAGTGATGTCATCGGCGTACAGGGCGTGCTGCACGCCGGCAACACCCCCAGCTGGGCCGGCAGGTGCATCATGGCCAGATTGAAGAGCAGCGGGGAGAGTACCACGCCTTGAGGGGTTCCCCGCGTGCCGAGTAGGTAAGGACCATGGTCTCTATCTTGAATTCGAATGTAGGATTGACGATCCATTAAAAATTGGCTTATGTATTGGAATGTGTTGAGGCCACAGTCGGTGTGACTTAGGTTAGTGAGTATGATCTCATGTGTTACATTGTCAAATCCCCCTTTAAGATCCAAGGCGAGTACTACCCGGTCATTACGGGGGCATTCGAGGGGGTCAAGGACTTCCCGATTGAGTTGCAAGAGGACATCCTGTGCGGATCTGTGTGGGCGGAATCCGAACATGGTGCTCGCAAAGACTTGTTTGTGTTCAAGATATGTAGATAACCGATCCCGCACCATCGTCTCCATTAGTTTGCCCACACATGAGGTGAGAGAGATGGGGCGGAGGTTATCTGTGTCAATTGGTTTGCCAGCTTTAGGAATAAAAGTGACCAAAGCCGTTTTCCTTTCGATTGGCAGGGGGGTGTCCCCGCGCCAAATCGCATTGACGTATTCCAGGAGGGACTGGTATGCCAAGTCGGGCAGGTTCGTCAAAAGCTTGACGGTGACCTTATCCCGTCCTGGCGCAGTGCCCCGTTTCATTTTGGCGAGAGCCGCCCGCAGATCATGGAGCTGGAAAGGTTGATCCAGCTCCGTGTTCTCTCTGCCTGCATAAGAGTACGCAGATCCACGGGGGTCTTGGGCTGTACACAGATACTGGTCCCGAAGTTTCTGTGCCAGTTGAGTCGTGTTGCCAGGAAAAGCGTGCAGGGCTCGCTGCAAATGCTTTTGTGTTTCGGTTCGTGTTTGGGTTGGGTCGATTAGGGCTCGAAAGAGACGCCACGTGTTTCGGCTGGACATTTGTCGCGCGGCCGTGTTGCATCTATCTACCCAGTTGGAGTCGGCGAGTTGGGCCGCGTACTCTGCCGCTTTCTGGGTAAGCTCGGCAATTCGACCTTTAAGCTTTCTATTGTGTTTCTGGCGTCGCCAACGGCGGACGAGGCTGCGACGGGCTTCCCAGAGGTGTAGAAGGTGGTTATCCACGTCCGTGACCGCCTCTGAGAGCTGGATGTGTGTTTCATGCGAGGAAAGGTGTGCCAGCAGCTGTTGTGACCACGCTGTGTAGCTTTGCGCGGAAATGGGTGTATTTTCAAGTGAGTTAAAATTTTGCCTGAATTTCGTCCAATCTGGGATATGGGCTTGTGTTCAGGGACGCTTGAGGGGGCGTGTGCGTAGTGTAGTGTTAATGATGCAGTGGTCACTACCGAGGGTCACCTCGGTGTTGAGCCAGTCTG